>NC_081842.1:175777934-176056895 GCF_963259705.1 Myotis daubentonii
AGAACAAGGATTACCCTAAGCCATTCTAGAGGAGTTTCGGTTCAAGGTCCCATGATGCCTGTGACAGCTAATGTTATGTGTCAACACTGAGGGTCTCTTTGGATGGAACTGACAGTGAAATCAGCAGACTTTGAGTTAGCAGAGCACCTTCTATAATGTGGGTGGGCCTCATCCAGCCAGTGGAAGGCCCAAGTAGAACAAAAAGCTGGGTCTCCCTGAACCGGAGAGAAGTCTCTGGCACGCAGCCTGGGGCTTCATCTGCACCAGGTACTCCCCTGGGTGGTGAGCCTGCCAGCCCAGGCTGTAGAGAGTTTGGACTTGCCAGCTTCTATAATTGCATGAGTCAGTTCTTTATAATAAATCTCTTTACATAAATACACATATCTCATTGGTTCTCTTTCTCTGGAGAACCCTAATACAATGGCAGACCAGAAATTTCTGCTCCCAATCTTTTTTTTGAGAGAGAGAGATAGAAACATCAGTGATAAGACAGAATCTTTGATCAGCTGCCTCCTGCACGCCCCCTACTGGGGATCAAGCCCACAACCTGGGCATGTGACCTGACCGGGAATCAAACGGTGACCTCCTGGTTCATAGGTCTACTATGCTCAACCACTGAGCCATGCTGGCAGGGCAAAAACAGATAAATCTTATTCTTCAGGGGTGGGGACCATTGAAGCCTGTTTTCTAACATCTATTTTGAGGTTCCAGGAAAATAAAACATGGCTTTGGAGTTGAATGGCTGGCACTCTTTATTCCATCACCATTTCTTTTGTTCTCCCAGGAGAGGAAAGCTGGGCACGTGCCCAGTCAAGACGTTAGCCAGGAGGAGCTGTTGGCACTGCACCTGCCATGAACTGTGGCTCCCTTGAGAAGAAGATGCTTAAACCATGACGGCATCCAGGTGTCCTGCCTTGGGAATTCTTCCCAGACTGTAGAGAGGTATGGCAAGTTGATAGACCAAGTCTTCTTCCCCAACATCCAAAAGATATGTCTATTTTTCATTGTTTTCTAGCCTTGTGTTATAGAGCTCTATAGGGAGAACAGAAATAAGCTTTTAAGAATTCAGGCTAATTTAAAAGTCATGCATGGGTTCTCTATAATAGTTTGCTAAATCGGTGAATTCCCACAGGTTTATTAAAGACTCTTCTGCTTGCAAATTAGCTGGGTGACTGGGCAAACCAGGCACTCCCTCTGGCATGTCTCTCCCACCTGTGAAATGTGAGTGGCGGCGTGGAGGGCAGGACAGACTCCAAAGAGAGGCGGCCACCATTTCTAAAGTCTGGTTCTAGAGGGAGGATTGGAGAAGTTTTTGCTCCCGTGTCTTTGCCCAGCATGGATCCTGCTGCGGGACAGCAGCATCTCAGGGGCCCAGGCCACAGTGGCTTACTTGTTTCTTAAAGTGACTGGACATGGAAGAAATGCTCAGAACGGGTGGAGGTGAAAGTCTTACACAGCCACACACACATTTTCGTTTTTATCTTGGTATTGTGCAGACAGTGAACTGTTTCCTTTTCATCTTAAATATAGAGAACCTGAAGATTGAGTCAGGTTGTCAAAAACTTGCCCTGGCCGGTTGCTCAGTTGGTTAGAGCGTCATCCTGAAGGTGGGAGGCAGGCGTATCGCGTTGGTGTTACTCCTATCCCAGGGGCATGGCTGATGATGGAAGGAAGCACTGGTTTCGGCTCAGTTGTAGCTTTTGACAGCACAGCCTCTAGTTCCTCAAGCACACACCGTTGTAATCAATGACACACTTTGCTCTCTGATTTGGGGTAACAGTTCAGAGGTAAGCCACCTTCAAGAATATATTTTTTAAAGGTCATTTCCAATTGAAACCATAAGTCGCCAGCATAAGTGCCTAATTTCAGGCCACCTGCATAAATGGGAGAAGAGGTTTATTGCTAATGTTTATTTATGTAGTACTTACCAGGAGCCAGGCACTATACTAAGAGTTCTACTTGGATTTTGGTCATTATAGTGCTTAGAAACTCCCCTTTCCCCCAACCCTTTCTGAGTGAAGAAACTTAAGCAAGGGGTGCTTACGTAACTTGGACAAGGCCACATGCCCAGTAAGTTAGGATTCAAACTTAGTGTGATGCCAAGACTCACCCTCTGGATCACCAGACTGGCTCCTTTGTAAAGCGTCTGTCTGAATGCCCAGCATACCTGACATTTAATACATGTGACAGCTATGAATGGGTCCCAGATTTAATAGGACACTGGAAAACCATGTGAAAAGTTGGAGTTTTTGCCCCCCCTTTCTATTAGGGGATAAAATGGCTGAAGAAAAAAAACAAAATCAGATGCAGAAGTTAAACTTTTTCTTTTCATATATAATGAGACTCCATTTGCTCCTTAAGCAACTACATTTATTTAAAATCTTAACATCTTGTACATACAAACATTTAGCAGTTTTGCTTTTCCTGGTTCACTTCCCTCCCACGCTAACTCCAATTAGTGATATTACTACAATACAAAAATGGCCCAAATGATGAAGCCAAAAAGATATATGTGGATGAGAGAACTCCTTTCACAAATTCCCATCTTCTCATCATACCTCTTCGCTTGTCAGTATGTTCTAATGCAAAAAGAGTGTTTTTGGAAAGGCAATTACTGATGAGGCATGCAAGCAGAGACAGGACCAGTTATGAGAAGCACTAGTTCTGTCCGTTTCCTGCAGCAAGGAATATCAAGCATCACAATTCCTTTATCAACAGATTTTGAGTAACATGACCTAAAGGGCAATGCGTAAAGACACACAACAACGATGTATTACTTCAAAATGTGTATTTAATGGCCATTCCATCAAAATCAAGCAGAATCACATTTCAAAAGTATATATATATGTATATATTGTTTTAAGGTGCATTTTCAAGTTTTATTGGGCGTCATTTCTTCTTGGATGCCTGAGCTGTTCTTGCAGATACAATTAACGTAGAATGTCCAGAGGTTGATAGCTTTGCATGCATTGAAAGACAGGATCCTAACAATATTGCATATCTTGGATACATTAGAAATTTCAAAAGCCATGTGCAATTTCAGAAAATTTAATACCAATCATGAAACACATTTTCAACATAAAATTTAGGCACTCTAGACTTTGGAATAGCCACAAAATATTCCACTGAGAGTTAATGCACTTTGTGATTATATTTACTCAAAGATATTCTCAATTAAAACCTATATGTATTAAATAACATTTTAAATTAGAAAGGTAATGTTTACATTTTGATAATCACTTGCAGCATTGTGTTTTAGTTAAATAATGCCAACTACTTCCATTAGTGATGCCCGTACTCATCCTCATGGTGCATTTTTTTTTTTTAACAGAAGAACCTAAAACAATCACTGATAAGCATCTCCCCATTTTTTTCCCTGCTAATACCTGAATAAGAATGTCCCTAATCACTCTTAAAGGTATGCTTGCATTTTCTGCTGTAGTTACTTTCTTAAAATGCAAAACTACAGCAAATGGCGGCTCCCTGGGGACCAGGAGGCATTAGCCAAGGAGCCATCACTGATTCCTAGGCTCAGTTTATTTGCTCCGTCACTTTGTGGCTATGTACATTGTGTTCCTACAATCTGTGCTGCTAGACTGACCAGTATGGAGCCAAGGGGAAGGATACTTAGATTTGTCACTCCATGTTCCAGAAGGCCAAGGTCACCTGGACCTCGTCTAACTTGAGGCAAAACTTGCTGATCTCTGCAGTGTGGTTTTGGGGGTTTCCACCCCCGTCTGAAGACCAAGGGGTGGGAATGATACTGAGATGCCATTACCTCCAGATGGACTTCCCAGACTTGAACATAATTTAGCATTGTTAGAATTCAGAACATGGATGCTAATTGTTCCTGTTGAGAATAGGTGCTTTTGCTAGGTCAGCATTTTTGTAACTAAGAAAATAATTCAAAAGCCTTTCAGAGTTTTCAGATTACAGTCTGCAAACTGACTCATCATAATCACCAATGACTAATGTATAAAGATCCATCCCAAGAAATGAGTGTGAGACTTATTTGACTGTAAGTCGTACAGAAGAGAGCACAGTAATTTTCCATAGGAGAAGTTGGTATTTCATCCTGGGGATCACTGGTAAATTAATTACACGGCTAATGTTTTCTGGCATACTGGAAGAGACAATTAGCATAAGTAAATCAGGAGTGAGATGACAGTTGCTTAACATTTGTTTCTGTTCACCAGACGAGATCTGAGGTCACTGTTAAGCTTCTGTTTGAGTAGGGATGGGGAGAGCAGGGCATACAGAACGAGTGGTTGTTAACTTCAGTTTCAGCAAATATAATCAGAACCAGTTACTACTAGTTGATGAACATCGATGTTAAATGCAAAGCAGATAAGACTCATTCAACTTCACCAAGAGGAGACAGATGCTGGGAAGCACTAGGGAGATGACTGTTGATGTGGGAAATCCACGTGAATCTCAGCCGTCTCTCCTGAGCAGAGAGGACGAGACAGTAAGAATCGGTGAAGGTGGGTTTTAGTTGAAGTTGCTTCTCATCCTCTCATAGCTTCATCTTCCTGTGGGTGCTCTACATCTAGCTTGTGATCAGGACCTGAGGCTCATGACAGCACGGTTAGGATTACAGCCCCTCTCTGGCGTTTTAGAATGGCCACAGCTTGCTCATGAGTGACACCTTCTAGGGTCTCGCCATTAACAGCTAAAATTTGATCACCTCGCTTCAATCGGCCGTCATCTGCAGCTGCTCCCTACAAATAAGAAACATTCCAGTTTAATCCAGGGCGAAGCAATTCAAATCATATTAATAATACGGTGTGCATATTAAAAGAGTAACTTTAAAAATTACCAATTAAAGTCATTTCTAGGTAGTGTTTTTAAATTAAGAAACTTAAGAAAAATGTGGGATATGTTATTCCATTAGTAACCTTAACTATGCATTGTTTAAATAACATCAGTAGAAATGTAACAACATTCATATTTCTTTCAATACAAATAGGACCTTATTTCAATATTAAGTGCTAAATGGAATTTGAATGTCCTTTTCATGAATATGTAATACACAAGTGAAGGCAAAACTGAATCTGGCGTTAGTTTTATTATATGTATAGGGTTCCTACTGCGTTATTAACCTATCAGCATTGTGGTGATCTGTCAAAAATAAGTGTAAAATAAAAATAAGCATAGCCTCTAAATGGGTGAGTTGTATGGTATATGAATTATATCTCAACAAAGCTCTTCTATAAAAACATACACAAAAGTGTAGCATGTCTAAAATTTTGCAATATCATAATTAAAAGCTTCAACTTCATGTATCTTCGATCATCTACATCGGTTTCTAAATGACTGCGTTCTTTATGTACCCAGTCATGCATGGTTCCTCAAAATGGCACCAAGCAAGTGAAACTTGGGCTTTTTTCCATTCTAAAGCTGAGGATCCAAAAATGCCACGAGAGTACCAGAAACATTTTGGGTGGGTAAGGAAGGAGAAGACCTAGGCTTTTCTCACCGGATGGGGTAACTGAAAATCCTATGAGAAGTCAGTGCCATAAGGGTCCTTAAATGATGTTGACCTACTGGGGAAGTTAAATCAGGCCCACAGGTGCTTAGAACGTGCCTGACTCATTCAGAAGCTCAGCGAAGAGGCACTAACGTTCCAGAGACCCGTGTCCACTAGAGGTGGAGGTCCTGAGGTAGTGGGTGAATTTTCTAGAATTTCAAAACTGTGAAAAGGGTAGAGTTCCTGAATATAGCTGTAATAAAGAATACTCAAAACCAGGCTTTTATTGGGGCCGGTGTGGGGGGAGATTCCAAAATTAAATAGCTTGCAACTTCATTAAAATATATTTTTTTCTTTTTTCAGAAGTGTGTTAACTGTACTAAAGTCAGGATTAAACAAGTGACTCTAATGAATAGAATCGGAATTATTGGCTAACTGGACTTTATTAAATTTTACACTCTGAGATTTAAAGGCTTCAGTAAACCTCAGCTATTTGCATAATTCGTTTTTTTAAAAGGCATGTTAAGCTCTTCAAGTTTTCATTTTCAGAAAGGCAAAAAAGGACGACTTTTCAGCCTTCTAGGATTTGTACTATTTCAGATATTGCTATGCTTACATGATAATTCCTACTGACCTGCATCTCCTCTCCTACACTATCAATGTGGCATTTGGGGACTAAGCAGAGAAGAAAGAAAGAAATGGCTTGCAGACAGACCTCCATCTGGTTCAGAAATGAGGCTTTTGCCCACTCGCTGTGTCCCAGCTTGCTCACTCAGCCTTCCCTGCGCTGTAAACAGGCATCCACTAGCTACCTTTCACCTGTTCTAAGGATTAAACGTATGGCACACGATATTTACTCACTCCCATGATGATCAAACTCCTTTTATATTTCACAGGCTCTGAAAAACTGCCCCCTAAATTTTCAGGGTTGTTGAAACTGTTAGGTCCATGGTTTTGTTTTGTTTTGTTTGTTTGTTTTTGTTTTGCTTATGGTAAAATCTGGCTGCTGAAGGGACTAGGACCTAAAGTTGGCTTTGATTCTGAAGTTTCCAACCAAACATCTGAAAGACAATGGAAGGTCCGGACATTGGAAGTTAATCAGATTGACTTGGTCTTGCAAATTGCATATACTCAAGTGCCTGTGATGCTTCATATTTCCAGAGTGGAAAGAGATCTTAATGGGCCAAATTAATTTCTTAGTTGAGTAAGAAATATTAAATGAGGCTTAGGACACCAAAAAAGTCACATAAAAATCTACTCCCAAGCCCTGGCCAGGTAGCTCAGTTGGTTAGAGCCTCATCCTGATACACCAAGGTTGTGGGTTTGATCCCAGGTCAGCGCACATACAAGAAGCAACCAATGAATGAATAAATAAGTGGGACAACAAATTGATATTTTTCTCTCTCTCAATTAAAAAAAAAAAAAAAAAAAAGCCCTGGCCAGTGTGCTAAATGGTTAGAATGTTATCCTCTGTATAGAAGGGTCAAGGGCTGGATTCCCTATTAGGCCACATATCCAAGTTTCAGGTTCTATCCCTAGATGGGGTGTGTACAAGAGGCAACTGATCAGTGTTTCTCTCTTCCTCCATCTCTCTCTCCCTCCCTCCCTACCCCTTCTTCTCTGTCTCTAGAATCAATGAAAAACACACACACAAAAATATATCTTCAGGTGAGGATAAAAAAAAACTCTACACCCTGTGGACATATAAGATCCAGGGAAAGTACCAACTTTTTTTTTTAAGATCTTTATTTCTTTAGAGAAGTAAAGCTAAAGGGGACAATCGGATCAATTAACACGTAAACAAATGACTGTGATAAAATCAATGAGAAAATTGCAATATCAATAGTGAATACTTTTCAAAGCTCTTCAAAGTTTATAATAAAATGAAATTCCGACTTTAAAAATCCTAATGAAGTTAAAAAGAACTTATCTAAGAGCCATCTGAAGCATGCACACCGTGACCTGTGTATTCAGTAGGATGCATTGGAATATCTAATCCCTGAAAAACAGGATCTAACTTCCTGGGCTGGTTCTGCAAGTAAGTACCTGGCAGAGCATTGTAAGAGAGAAACCACCTTATGCTCAAGTGTCCTGAGGTTTTTGGTGATGGGCAGCCATTAATGTTGCACTGATCTGAGGCTTGTACTAAGCTTTATGCCATGTGTCCCTCTTGTGTCTGCTACCTTTTCTTTTCTGCTACCTTTTCTTAAAGGAGAACACATCTTTGTTCTAGCCCACAGCAATACCAAGATCAGCTTCCAAAGATCATGGTACTGCTCTTAATATTGTGTTGCTGAAAGAAGACGATCATTAAAAACTACCAGCATCTACTTTTGTTATGGAGTCCAAAGAAAATTACATTTCTGTGACTCCACTATTATAAAAGAACTCTTCTTTCACTAGTGTGGTACAGGAATTTCCTATGAGATTAAAATGAAATAAATATACATGTACATATCCAGGTATAGCCCAAAATAAACCAAAGCACTTAAAAAAAAATCTCACCTAGGTTTGATTAAAAAAATAAGTACAGTAAAAAAGGAAAAAAATACCTTTGCAAATATAGTCTTGACATAAATTGGCAGGTCTCCATGGGGACTTCCATAACCCCCTACAATACTAAACCCCAATCCTTCAGAGCCTTTCTCCAAAGTAATAATCTTAGGTGGAGGTGTTCTGAAAACACAATGCATGCTGTTTAATTGAAGAATAGATATTGAAAAGGAATTTCATTTTCATGGAAGAACACAGATTTGAGAGAGACTTTCATACTGCGAAACTATTCAGATCAAATTAAACTATGAGAGAGCAATCTAGAAACATTTAAAAAAAATTTCCCATATCATGCTGGACTAATGACCAACCGTCTTGATGTTTTAGGGGTTTCTCTTTCATTTAACCCACTGTCTTTTATTTACAAATAAAGTCATGATCCTGAAATGGTCAAAGCATCCTTCTCTATGCTTAGTTTTAAACTCTTAAGTTGACTGTTTAAACCTGAATGGAGCCCTGGCCGGCGTGGCTCAGTTGGTTGGGCGTTGTCCTGTGCACTGAAAGGTTGCAGTTTGAATCTGGTCAGGACATTTGCCCGGATTGTGGGCTTGACCCCAGTTAGGGGGCGTGTAAGAGGCAGCCAATTGATATTTTGCTCTCACATTGATGTTTCTCTATCTCCCTCTCCCTTCCTCTCTTTATAAAAATCAGTAAAGAGATTTTTAAGAAAACTGAACGGAACTGTCTTTACATCCTTAAAGAATGTGCATGGGGCAAAGCCTTAGCTTAGTGCAGACTGCCAGTCTGCAGGTGGACTTGTGTCCTGAGCAGGTGATGGCGGCCTGATAACTTAGTAAACTAAACTGCTGTTCTTTTCCTGCCGGAACACCCTCACGCACCTGCTCCACCACTTCCATCTAAGGTGGGCAGTCATTCTTCAAAAGCCACCTCCACCGTGGAGCTTCTATGACTCCCTTGGGAGAGTTAGCCACTCCTTCTTGGTGCTCCCTTTGCACTCGGCCCAGATTCCATGATGGCCCTTGTTATAGTGTATTGTGATTACTTAGCCCTCTTTCTCCCCTACCATGAACTCCTGAAGTATTAGTCATCTGAGAATTCCTAGCACCACGCACTGTGCCTATCACAAACTCAGGATCATGACTGTGTCAACGAGAACTGAAATCCGGGGTGGGGGGAGAGAAACCAAGGTAGAGCAACATGGATAAAGGCAATGTGTTTCCAATGTATCATTTAGATTTTCAAAGCTTCGTCCAGTGTGGAAGTCATCTCTCTCAGAAACAACATGGCTAAACATTACATTACCTATGTGAGCTCAAGGAGTTCCATCTAAGCTTAACTCATACCAGCCTCTTATTCCCAAATGTGGTTGTCCACAGGGTAAACACCTGAAGGAACTCCGGTATCGCAGACCCTGTCGTCCTATTTGCAGAAGGAGGCTCATATCTGTATCCTGGCAGCACCACTTGTTTTGTGGCAGAGCCAGGTGGTGTAAACTCAGCCATTCACACAGTTAGAAAAATTTGCAAAACTGGGATAAAAGCAACCCTTGAATATACTGTTCTGTCTGACTAGAATATTCTCCCCTCTCCCCCTTCCCAATTTTGTCTGGCTTATTTTAGGCTTGATTTTCAGCTGGTTCACACTGATACCAATTGTTTGTTGAAGTTCTTATTGGTTGTGTATAGCAGGCATCCGTAGTAATTGCTGAATGTCTATGCCATATATATTTTTGACTGTTTTGAATGCAATTCCTGCTTTTTCCAATTACTATAAAAAACTCAGCTTTAGCATTAGTGCCTCCAAGTACACTCCCTAATTGAGTTGTGCTCCTCTTCCATGGGTTTACAGGACCCTGGACTTACTTATCTCTCCCAATGAATTTAGCTCTCCACTTATCAACTCTTTTATAACCACAGACTTATGGTTCTCTGGCAGTTCCTTGAGGACTGGGGCAATGCCTTCACCTATGTTTCTAAGTTTGAATCCTCGGGACCCAGCACTTGTACAGTGTCGAGCCTTAGCAAGGCACTCAATAAATATCCGATGAAATAATGATGAATAATCCCCACGGCTGAATGGTAATGACGTCATGAATAAGGCTCTACCTTTCATCACTTGGTGGCTTAATAAGTACTCTCATAATGACTCATTGGCTAGACATGAACTTGATTTGTTTCCTCTTTCAAACACAAGCCCCCATTTCCAAGAATATTGAAATGGCAACCTAGATGTCTAAAGCCATTGTTTTAGAACTAGCCCCTGGGGGCCACCAAATCATTAGAGACCTTCCTAATCCCCTCTATTGCCAGTTAGAGATCTATTTCAGGGGGAGAGGGAGGAATGCGTTCCACTTCTCAACTGGCAACATCCAATGGACTTTGCCTCCATTTATCTCACATTTTCAATTATAATTTTTCATCTAGAATACTAGTAAAAAAAAATCTCTGAATGTTAACAGTGGTTGGATTATAAGTGATTTAAATTCTCTTAAGCTAGTGGTTCTCAACTTGTCAGGAGCTGTGCAGCTGTGGAATACAAAAAAAAATATTGTCTGGCTGGTATGGCTCAGTGGTTGAGTGTCAACCTGTGAACCAGGAGGTCATGGTTCAATTCCTGGTCAGAGCAAATGCCTGATTTGGGGGCTTGAGCCCAGTAGGCAGAATGCAGGAGGAAGTCAATCAATGAGTCTCATCATTGATGTTTCTCTTTCTCCCTCTCACTTCCTTTCTGAAATCAACACAAATTTTTTTAAAATGGGTATCAAAAACTGCTAAATGTATACTACTCTTCCTACAAGGGTACTGATTTTTTTTTAAAGAAAGGGCCATTTTTAACTTGAAAATATTATACTTTCATGTATTTGTCATATTTTAAAAGCATGCATTTATTACTCTCATAATGAGAACATAGTAAAATGAACTTAGTGTAATATTCTTTCCTCAAGAAAAACAAATCCAAAAGTGTCATTTAAGTTGATAAAATATCAGGAAAAAGTTGAAATGGCTGTGATCACCAGATCTTTCCAATAAACCATTCAGACCAGTCAACAAACATTTATTGAGCACTTACTGGTGACCAGGCAGTGCTGGTACTCAGAGGACTAACTTTAGGCAGCATTTCTTGAAGTGCCGGTCCTCTGCCTCTGTAGCCCACTGCAGACCACCCCCTCAGAATCTCTGAGAATGGGGCCAGCAAAATTAGCATTTTTAAATATGCTCTTTAGATTATTTTTATGCACATTCTAGTTTGAGAAACACTGCCTTAATGAGCAGCTTTCATGGTAATGACTTGTTTTAATGAAGGATGCCAGCAAGTGTTACAAGACTTTGCTTAGAAAACTGAGGAAACCTGATTCCTTGCATAAGCAAGCAGAGTGCACCTGGGCTGTGAATCTGTGGTTTCTTGGGGGAGAAGGTGTAGGCACATGTCAAAGTGACCAGACGCAGGAAGCTCTGCACCAACAGTCTGTTAAGAACTTATCCAGTGGAACAAAGCTCTGTGAGAAATAAGGAGACCCTGTGCTCTCCTGAAGACTGTCTACAGATTAGAAAAGTAGTGTGTACTTCCCCTTCCTCATCTCCAGGAAGTCTGCTCTACATTAACCTGGAAAAGGTCTCACTGAGCACTGCCCACACACATAATAGGCACTTTGCCTCTAGAACACTTACTCTGTGTCTTCCGGGTGGTGGTCAGCAGTGGGTGAACCAAGGTGGTAGCCAGTAGACAAGTTTTCAAGCTGAGTTGCTATGGCGCTTATATTGGTATCTGCTACAACCTGGGGGAAAAGTCAGAACAAGACAAGCCATTATAAGTCAGGGGAGAATTAGAGAAACCATAGTATATCCAATGGTCAGTTCTCATCCCTCATCTTATTCAACCTATCTGCAGCATTTGACACAGTGACTGACTCTCTCTCAAACTAGTTTCTTCATTTGGCTTCCACGACACCGCACTAGTCAAGTTTCCTTTCGACCTTCTGGCCATTTCGTCCTGTCTCCCAAACCTCTAACTCTGAGCGCCACAGGGCTCATCTGTCACTTCATATTTGAATGTGTGGGCAGGAAGTCTGTCTGCTTGGTTTACTACTGTATCTCTGTATTTTACTTGTATTTCCAGTTTGGTCCTGAGAGAGTCAGTGCAGCTTCCACTTACTCCTGTAGTCCATTACAACTGTATCTCTATTATGAAAAACTATCCAGTGTATATTAGGTGTTTGATTCATATTTGGTGACTGAAAGAAAGAATGAATATCTCCATGACTTGCCTTTAAAATCTTTTTATTGATTGATTTTAGAGAGAGGAAAAGAGAAGAGAGAAAGAGAAAGGGAAACATTGATTTTTTGTTCCACTTATTTATGCATTCATTGGTTGATTCTTGTGTGTGCCCTGACTGGGAAATCAAACCCACAACCTCGGACAATGCTCTACCCAACTGACCTACTTGGCCAGGGTCTGGTTTGCCTTTTAGATGGTCCCAAACGTATAATAGAACAACATTTAAACATTCACCTTGTATTTCTACCCTGCAAAAAACATTCCAAAGCATTCAGAAGAAATATGGTACAGCTCCGACAGCCCATGCTAGGACCCAAAAAGGAGTTCTGCTGTTCAGTTTCTCCCACTTAAATGACGCTGTGCCCGAGTTCCAGCTTCCTCATCTGTCAGGTGGGAATCATAAAAGCCAGCGTTGTCTGCTTAGCCTGAAGTTGTCTTCACCTCAGAGTTATCAGAGCTTCTTTCTCAAGAGCTCCTGGGCTACCCCTGCTTCTGATCAACGGTTCTTCCAAGTTATCATTCTCAGTGCACAAGGAAGGACAGTGAAGGGACTAAGCCAGTGATGGCGAACCTTTTGAGCTCGGCGTGTCAGCATTTTGAAAAACCCTAACTGAACTCTGGTGCCGTGTCACATATAGAAATTTTTTGATATTTACAACCATAGTAAAACAAAGACTTATATTTTTGATATTTATTTTATATATTTAAATGCCTTTTAACAAAGAAAAATCAACCAAAAAAATGAGTTCGTGTGTCACCTCTGACACGCACGTGTGTCATAGGTTCACCATCACTGGACTAAGCAGTGCAAAGGAGCTTGATTTGATTGCAGTTTCATAATAAACCAACAGAGGGCGCGGCTGCCTGTACGCTTCGTTGTATCTGTTAATATTTAGCAGGAAAGCAAGTGACAGGGCAGCCCCGGCCCCAGCCCCGGCTGGATCAGAACACATTTTGGGTGAAGGATCCTACTCTGGGGGAAAACACTGCTAAGCGCAAGTTACAGGATCTTCTGGAATACCATCATATAAAAAATGACTAGCCAAACCGGTTTGGCTCAGCGGATAGAGCGTTGGCCTGCGGACTCAAGGGTCCCAGGTTCGATTCCGGTCAAGGGCATGTACCTTGATTGTGGGCACATCCCCAGTGGGGGGTGTGCAGGAGGCAGCTGATCGATCTCTCTCATTGATGTTTCTAACTCTCTGTCCCTCTCCCTTCTTCTCTGTAAAAAATCAATAAAATATATTAAAAAAAAAAAAAAAAGAATGACTAAATGATGCCGAAACCGGTTTGGCTCAGTGGATGGAGCGTCGGCCTGCGGACTGAAGGGTCCCAGGTTCGATTCTGGTCAGGGGCATGTACCTGGGTTGCGGGCATATCCCCAGTGGGAGATGTGCAGGAGGCAGCTGATCGATGTTTCTCTCTCATCGATGTTTCTGACTCTCTATCTCTCTCCCTTCCTCTCTGTAAAAAATCAATAATATATATATATATATAAAAAGAATGACTAAATGAACTGGGGGAGTATTTAGAATAAGAGACAAAGAGGAAATGACAGATTCTCCCTCCCCACGACAGCCCCTCCACTGACCACCACAGCAAGTGTTTTGAAGTTGCCTTTGCACGTGACCTCTGTAATTTTGCCTACTCTTAGTCTACACCATCTTCATAAACCCACCCCATTCCAGCTTCCATCCCCAACACCTGGCCCAAATGTCCATGGCCCGCCTCTCTGGCTTTGTCCACTTTTCTAAGTCTTTGCTCTCTACTCACCCCTTCTGGCTCAGTCCTGGACCCACTTCCCACTTGCACACTCAGGGTCTAGGTGACAGCATACACATTCCTATAGCTTTAAATGTTAACAACGTGCTGACAATTCCCAGCCTAGTTGTTATATCCAACTGTCAACTTAACATCTGCATTTTAATATCTCAAGGGCTTATTAAAATGAACAATTAATAAGCCCTTCAGATATTAAAATGCACACAACCAAATCCAAACTCTTGATCCAACAACAGAATCCCTTCAATTTATTTTTCCTCTAGTTTTCTACCTTTTAGTAAATGGCACCTCTAGCTGACTACTTAGAAATGCACTAGATGTAATATTGAAAATACTTGATTGCTGGCTGGTGACTGTCCAAATGGAAAGGAAGCTAGGATGCTAACCATAGAGGTGCTGCTCTCTGAGTACCAGCCTGATAGCTCCCTCTCTCACCAGCCACATGTGATCCTTCACCAAGTCCTCTGCAGTCTATCTCCAAAATACATATCAAATCTATTTAGTTTTCATCTCTATGGTGACCATCTTAATTCAACTCATCATCAGCTGCCTTTTAACTGGAATCCCCACTCATCCCCTTCAAATCTCTCTACCACACAATAGCCATTTATCTCTTTAAATATAAAGTAGATAATGCCACTCCTCTGCTTAACACCTTGCAGTGGTCTTAGTACTTGGAATAAAATTTACACTCCCTAATTATACACACAAAGGTCCTCCCCTTGCCTACCTGTCTAATCCCATCTATCTTCTTCCTCTCCACCCTAAATTCCACAGTTCTCTGGAATCCACTGCCCCTTCATCCTCACATTCCTCCCCCGCAAACCAGCCAGCCTGGCGTCAGCTTTGAAGTCACTTCCCTTACACGAGCCTTCTCTGGCTACCCATGTTTACATTAATTTCTTTTCTTTTCCTCTCCACAGGACTCTTGAAGTAATCCTTACAAATTGTATATTTGTGTGACTATCATTACCATCAGATCACAGGATTCATGAAGATAAGGGCTGCTTCTTAATGTTCATGTGCCTGGCACATAATTACCTAGTGAGTATTTGTGGAGTGAATGAGTGAATCTAAAACCTTCCTAAGGAGTAGGGATTATGACACTCAATTTTCTGAATTTCCACAATACAGAGTGAGACTGATAGAGGTTACAAGGAGATTGGTTTTAGGTCCTTTTAAGAAGGAAAAAGTAAATAATTAAGGTGTTACACAATGGAATGGCACATAAACACCCCACAAAGCAAGCACTCAAGTAAAGACACAAAACCAATCAGTTTGGGGTGTGGTGAAGGGGACTCCTAGACTTGGTGAGAATCTGGACACGTACTTTCAGCTGACCCAGAAACAGGCCATCTGTTGTAGGGTTGATGAAGATCTCCATGGCAAGGTGTTCGTTTCTTTACTCGCTTATTCTATATATAACAGTACCACTATCAAGCCAAGCACTTACTTTATGCTGAGCATGCTTCTGAGTCCCTACCGGTGGGTGCCATGATTATTCCCATATTACAGACAGAAACACCTGGAGCAGGGAGGTTAAGTAACTTTCCAACATGAGTTAAGGAGTGGAGGCTGAATTCAAATCCATGTCATTTTACTCTAGAATCTAGCGCTTTTAGTCATGTGCAGTGTGAGGCAAATCACCTGGTGTGAGAGGATAGACTTCACTTTCTTTATTTTTAAATTTTATTTTTTCTCTTTTGTTGTTATTATTTATTTATTTATTTATTTATTTATTTATTTATTTCTTAAGAGGGCACAGACTTCATAGTGTAGACGTGGAACGAGGGGAGGGGAGGGGAAGAGGGGCAGAGGGATAGTCCAACAGCAGGTGCAAATAGAGCAGGCAGTCATCATGGCCCGTGCTTGGCAGCAGGCAGGAAAACATCACCACATTCCCCTATAGTCTACCACACAGAGAGGGCTTGGGTGTGGGAGACAGACAGCCCACAGATGTTCTAGAAGAAAGCCTTTTCACTTTTACCGAGAAAGATACTTTCAAGAGTTCATGAAATCAGCCATACAAATTATGAAACCAAAGTGATAGTTCATTTGGGTAAAAAATTTTTGCTTATTTTTTTTAAAATCTAGCTAGAAAAATGTGAAAACACTTGTACAACATCATCTTGCAGAAAAAAAAATCACATTCCTCCAAAACATCAAGGCCTCTAGCTCACCCCAGAGCCCTGAAATAAAAAGGGCTCCCCAACCACTTATAATATTAAGTCCGAGATCCACCTAGGACCCTAGGAGCTACCCAGGTTCATGCCTATTTTGTAGGAGTCGAACCCAAAGGGCTGAGTGGGCAACGAGATGGATTTTCATCAACAGCTGGGTCTTTTGTAGGAAGATAAGGAGAGCACAAACCTGTTACCCGCAGATGACTTTGTAGCCCCAAGGCGTTGTTGGTCTCCCAAGTTGATTTGCCTTCCCAGGGATTAATTCATGAAAGGGGAAAATCTCATTTCCAAGTCTTTCTGATTTGCCTTCCCAGGGATTAACTCGTGAAAGGGAATAATCTGATCTCGGAAGGGCGTATATGTTCAGCTGGATACAGGTTCAAGGAGATGTGGTCTATGAGTATTGGCTCAGCCCTGCGTCTGAAGTGCTTGCTCTTGCCCCACCAACACCTGGGACTGAACAGCATGGAGGTAAGGCGAGGGGAGATATATTTGTGTTTTGAAGTAGGGGAAGGCAGACAGGCTAATGAAAAACTTAATTTTTTTTGAATTCCTGGATACAAACTTCTGTGGTAGATTGAGAGGATAGGGATGGGAGCAGAGGAAACCAAGGGAAAACAAACGTGTTCCCTGCCCTCCAAAAACAGGCTTGCGATTGATGCCATCTACTGTGGGGGGCGGATGCCGTTCAAAGTGGAGAGAGGAGCGGGGAAGACCAGGAATCCCGGGGTAAGGCAGGGAGGCTTGGAGGTCCTTAGATGATGGGTATTAGGTCTGCACAACTCGAATGTGTGGTTCAAGAGCTGTGGTTTCTGGAGGAGACCGTGGGCCCAGCTAGGGCCAGCTCCAACTCTGTTTTTAAAAAAGGTATTTTTATTGATTTCAGAGGAAGGGAAAGAGAGAGAAACATCAATGATGAGAGAGAATCATTGATCAGCTGCCTCCTGCACCCTCCACACGGGGGATCGAGCCTGCAACCCAGGCATGTGCCCTGACCAGGAATCAAACCTTGACCTCCTGGTTCATAGATTGATGTTCAACCACTGAGCCATCCTGGCTGTGCCAATTTTTTTTTTTAACTAAAAAAATAAATGTTTTTATACATTTTAGAGAGAGAAGAAGGGAGAGGGAAAGAGATAAAAACACTGATTGGCTGCCTCCTACATGCCCCCTACTGGGGATCAAGCCCGCAACCTGCAACCCGGGCATGTGCCCTGACTGGGAATTCAACTGGAGACCTTTTGGTGCATGGGACGACAACCAATCAACTGAGCCACACTGGCCAGGGCACTAGCTCCAACTCTTAAGACTGGCAGCCTATGGTCTGGCTTTTTGCAGAGCAGCAACCCATGTTCCTCTCATCCCTCATCCCTGGGGACCTGGAGATGTGGCAGGTATCTATCTGCCTTACTTCCCATTCGCCCTGCAGAACCATTCACTGGTTCAAAACCTCTGGGTCTTTTAAGTTCCTCCTATTATTGCACATAGCGCTACTACAGACATCTTGAAAGTGGTTCTGGAAGGAAGGTCACTAGATATGGAACTGCTGGGTGACACACCCTAAATTGAACAGATCTTCCTAAGTTACCAGTTTAAAGTTTCACCAGGCATTTAATGAAAGTACTTTGTTTTCTTACATCCTCCCCAAACTTGTTATGATCAAAACTTTAATAAGTGTCTACCTGAGGCGGCTGACCTGAAGGAGGAGGAGGCAATCCCTTCACCCGAGGAGAGGGAGGAGGCTGACCTGAAGGAGGAGGAGGAGGCAATCCCTTCACCCGAGGAGAGGGAGGAGGCTGACCTGAAGGAGGAGGAGGAGGCAATCCCTTCACCTGAGAAGAGGGAGGCGACTGACCTGAAGGAGGAGGAGGAGGCAATCCCTTCACCCGAGGAGAGGGAGGAGGCTGACCTGAAGGAGGAGGAGGAGGCAATCCCTTCACCTGAGAAGAGGGAGGCGACTGATCTGAAGGATGAAATCCCTTCATCTGAGGAGAGGGAGGAGGCTGACCTGAAGGAGGAGGAGGAGGCAATCCCTTCACCTGAGAAGAGGGAGGCGACTGATCTGAAGGATGAAATCCCTTCATCTGAGGAGAGGGAGGAGGCTGACCTGAAGGAGGAGGAGGAGGCAATCCCTTCACCTGAGAAGAGGGAGGCGACTGATCTGAAGGAGGAAATCCCTTCATCTGAGGAGGGGGAGGCAGCTGACCTGGAGGAGGAGGAGGCATTCCCTGTACCTGAGAAGGTGACTTGTGAAAGGAAAGAGGAGGAAGCCACCTTACTAGAGGAGGGGGAGACTTGTAAAATGAAAGATGGGGAAGAAGCCTTATCCGCTGAGCCAGAGGAACATACAGAGACCTTTGAATTAGTGGAAGAGGAAGAACCAATAAGCATGTTTCCCCCTCAGACTGTAATTCATCTTTACTTTGCGTTCCCCCCTCCAACTGCACCCACCCCTCACTCTGTGTTCCCCCCTCCAACTGCACCCACCCCTCACTCTGTGTTTCCCCCTCCAACTGCACCCACCCCTCACTCTGTGTTTCCCCCTCCAAGAGGGTTTTCCCATCAACATTAATTTCCTTCTTAAATTCTGTCTCCTCCTTAAACTGCTTTACTGTGGGGAGGTATTTATTCAAATACTCTCTCTCATGCCTTGGCTCCTTGTGGCATTTGATAATTTAGGTTATAAGCAAAACTAAATCCAGTCAGAACTGTATTTCTATGTTAGAACAATGTATGTTCAATAAACTTCTAATCCAGCCGTGGGCAAACTACGGCCCGTTTGAAATGAATAAAACTAAAAAAAAAAAAGACCGTACCCTTTTATGTAATGATGTTTACTTTGAATTTATATTAGTTCACACAAACACTCCATCCATGCTTTTGTTCCGGCCCTCCGGTCCAGTTTAAGAACCCATTGTGGCCCTCGAGTCAAAAAGTTTGCCCACCCCTGTTAATCTATACTAATAATAGCCTAGGTGGCATCACGCCCTCACGTCATCACAAGATGGCTGTCACAATATGGCTGCGCACAGTGGAGGTGAGGCCTGGAGGCCGCTCCACACAATGAGGCTTGGGGGTCCCGCGGCTCTGTGCAGTGCAGAGGAGGCTAGTCCCAGCGTCTCTGCCACCTTGCATGGAGGAGGCAGGTCCCAGCAGAGGAGGTGGGTTGTGGCAAGGGAGGGCAGTTGTGGGCAATCAGGCCCCGGCACGGGAGGGCAGTTGGGGGCCATTAGACCTTGGCAGGGGATGGCAGTTGGGGCGATTAGGCCCCGGCAGGGGAGGGCAGTTAGGCATCAATCAGGCTGGCAGGGGAGTGGTTAGGGGGCTATCAGGCTGGCAGGCAGAAGCGGTTAGGGGCAATCAGGCAGGCAGGAAGGCAAGCGATTAGGAGCCAGCAGTCCCGATTGTGAGAGGGATGTCCGACTGCCGGTTTAGGTGTGATCCGGGCCTAAACTGGCAGTCGGACATCCTCCGAGGGGTCCCAGAATGAAAGGGTGCAGGCCGGGCTGAGGGACACCCCCCTCCCCCCGCAAGAATTTCATGCACCGGGCCTCTAGTTGAGTAATAAAGCACAGGTCTTTATTGCACAAATTCTAGAATGAGTATCTTTTCTTAAAAATAGGTTTGGGGGATTATGTTTTGGAGAATCAAGAAGTCAAAATATTTTCCAGATAACTACAATATTATAATGCACAAGAGCTTGAGATCCTTGCTTAGAACTTTTCCAGAGCTGCTGATCCTGTAAAGGAATACGATTAACCCTTAGATTTGTTAGGACTCAAATCTTGCAGTACAAAATACAAAGTTAGCACTCAGACCCAGCATGGATCCAGAGTGCAGGTATGCTGAGAAAAGACAGGAAGGCTGTCCAGGTAAGGTGATTTCCTGAGAAAGCTGGCATCTTAAGATAGGGGTGCATCACAGAAGAACAATTAAGAAAGGCTTGCCTGGCCCTGGCTGGGTAGCTCAGTTGGTTAGAGCACAGCCCAATATGCCAAGGTTGTGGGTTTGATCCCTGGTCAGGGCACATACAAGAATCAACCAAGGAATGCACAAGTGGAACAACATATCAATGTTTCTCTTTCTCTCTCCCTCCCTCTCCTCTGTCTCTAAAAAAATCAATCAATCAATCAATCAATCAACAATTTAAAAAAAAAAAACTTGCCTTATCCCATGTCTGGCATTTGATGTACCTTAATGAAGTAGAAAGCACATCTGCTTGAAGTTTTTATTTAGAAACTAGTCATACACTAGACAGTTTTCTCAGTGGTTAGAGCAGAGCATCGGCCTGTGGAATGAAGTGTTGCAAGTTTGCTTCCTGTTGAGGTTGCAGGCTCAATCCCTGGGCCTTGTGCGTGCAGGAGGCAACCAGTCAATCTCTCTCTCTCTCTCTCTCTCTCTCTCATTGATGTTTCTCTCTCTCTGTCTCGTCCCCTCCCATTCTCTCTCTAAAAAAAAAAATCAATGAAGCCTGGCCAGCATTGCTCAGTGGTCATGGTTCGATTCCCAGTCAGGGCACATGCCCCGCTTGCAGGCTCGATCCCCAGTAGGGGACGTGCAGGAGTCAGCTGATTGATGATGTTTCTTTGTCACTAATGTTTCTATCTCTCTCTCCCTCTCCCTTCCACTCTCCGAAAAAAGAAAAAATATATGTATATAAAAAAAATCAATGGAAAAAATATCCTTGAATAAGAATTAACAAAAAGAACCTAGTCAAAATGATTCCAGTGACATCAGAATATATTAATGTCCATGTGTTTGTTTTAAAAATATATTGGTCTGAAGTGTCAAATGTTTGCAGTCAAATAAGAACAGGCAAATCACCATCTAGTGGCACACACCTCAATTGCCACCTGGAAAACCACTCCACTCCCAGGACTTAAACAGGAATTTTAGCAGCCTCTGACTTCAAGCCTATGTTATTATAATGCAAGTAATAAAACACCACTTAATTAATGCTTCCCATTTGCAATCCACTGTTCTTATTAAACGTTACAAGTCACTTAATCCTCACAGCAACAGTGGAAGAAAGGAGCTATGACCACTACTTATAGAAAACTGAAGAGTTAAGTCACAGGATTCAAAATGCATGACTTTGACTCTATCGCCTGCCTGTCCTACAGAACTTCCCCTAGATCTCCATTTCAACTTTCAAGTCTTTAGCTCAGTGGTTCTCAACCTTCCTGATGCCATGACCCTTTAATACAGTTCCTCATGTTGTGGTGACCCCCAACCATAAAATTATTTTCGTTGCTACTGTTAGGAAATTTTGCTACTGTTATGAATCGTGATGTAAATATCTGATATGCAGAATGTATTTTCATTGTTACAAATTGAATGTAATTAAAGCATAGTGATTAATCACAAAAATAATATGTGATTATATATGTGTTTTCCGATGGCCTTAGGCGACCCCTGTGAAAGGGTCGTTCGACCCCCAAAGGGGTCGCGACCCACAGGTTGAGAACCGCTGCTTTAGCTCTTTGTCCTCTTCCTAGAGTTTATCAGTCCCTTCCTGGTACCACTTACTTTTTATCCATCATGCACCCGATGGATCTTTTTTGTTTGTTTCGTTTTATTTGTTTGTTTTCTTTTTTATTTTGTTTTCCACCCCATGGATCTTACCCCTGGCTACATATTAGAATCACCTGGGAAACTTTAAACTATCTCGCCGTCCATGCCACATCCCAGACCAATTAAATCACTGAGGTGCTGGAATCTGATTTTATTGTGTAACCAAGGTTAAGAATGATTCACAAACCAGTCCCTTAATGATACTCCCAACCCAATCCATCTTTCTTCTCTACTGGAATTTTTCTGGACCCAATTGATAACTGTGCTGATTTGTTCTAAGTTCATAGCCTCAACTTGATCAGCATGGCTCAGCAACCTGCTCAGTGCAACCAACATGTACGAGGCATCTGCTCTGGGCTGGGCCCTGGGCCAAGGCACAGACACTGTCCCCACTTTGTGTAAGTTCATGGTCTTTGGGTGACTACTTCCTGTTCTTGATTGAAGAGTTTCTAAACAAAGGATTTCACAGATTTAAAAAGAGGGGATGAGGATTGTGATGAGATGGGTATTCCAGGCATAGAGAAAAATATGTGCAAATCTTTTACTCATCCCTGCTTCAGTGGGTCTCGGGCTGTTCACTAAAAGAGCAGCATCAGCAATATCTGGGGGCTTGTTATAAACGCAAATTCTTGGATCCTACTCCACTCCTATGGAATTAGAACCGGGGGCGGGATCATCTCAAGGTGATTCTCTAGAGTTTGCTAAAGTTTGAGAAGCACTCTCTCAAATACCAAAATCATTTCTTTACTCACTCTTAGAAAATGACCACCCTAAAAGAGAAGTCATCTGATTCAAACTCCCCTGAAAACAAAATTTTTTTTCCAGAGGTAACATTACCCCAACTTTTTCTTCTATCTCCTTTGCTGCCAATTACTCCCTGGCTCTCTACTGACTTGCCACCAACTCTAAAAGAAAGAACTCAATTGTATTAAAGATTGCCAGTGATTTATCTGCCAGTTGTAGTGACTTTTCTATATTTTTATTTACTTTTGCCTCGTTGGTAAGTGTGCTATTCTTGAAATTCTTTTATCCCTTAGTGTCTAGGAACTGTATTTTTTGACTCCTGGTCCTTTTCTATTTTTCCAGGTAATTTCTTTTTGTATGTACATGATAAAAATTAAATAATACAGTACATAATAAAAATTCAATGCTTTCACTCCCTAGAGACACACTGAACTTTTCTTAATTCTACAGATATAAGCTAAATGTTGTTATGCTGATAAGCCATTTTTGAAATTTATCATCTTTTAATAAATGTTTTATTGATTTTTATTTAGAGGAAGGGGGAGAGAGAGAGAGAGAGAGAGAGAGAGAGAGAGAAACACCAATTGGCTATTGGCTGTCTCTGGCACGTACCCCAACTGGGGACTGAACCTGAAACCTGGGCATGTGCACTGACCGGGAATCAAACCAGCGGCCATTCAGTGAACCAGTATCTATGAAGTTTAATGTGGCAGGCAGGGTGGATGGCGACATCAAAAAGCTGCCGATGGCTCAGTTTACCCTGTCTGTTTCCTGCATTGAGGTCCTCTCACCCCCATCACTGGCAACACATTTCTTGTGCCTGCTGGACATCTCTCCACCTGGAGGTGCCAAACTACAATGTTCGCTTCTCTCCCAACACACTCTTCCTGAATTTCCTAGATTAGTTAATGCTGCCTCAATCCACCTATTTTCCTATGTGCTAAAATGTTTGGAAAATCTCTTATAGAACCCAGAACAAGCCTCAGCTTTCTTTGGTGATAACAATCCCTCGGATGCTCTTTTTATCCTCTATGTTCTAAAAAAATAAAGAGTAAAATTTTTTTTTTCTTTTAGCGGAGAGCCTGAATTACCTGATTTTATCCAAAAACAATTCTATAGTACTTTTATAGACAAAAGAGCTGAACTGAAAAATTAACAAACTACAGAAGCAAATATAATTGGAAACATTTCAAATGACCCCTCATAGCCAAATCAACCTCCACGGACCAATCTATAACTGGGAATAAGAAACCAAAAGACTTGAAGGTTACGGATATCTACCTCCTTATTACACCTAGAGATGACAATTTAAACTGTGAGGAGAAGCTTCCAGAAGTGCTGGTTGTCTCTTCCCCTCTTTCCCCCTTCTCCACTCTGCAGTTGACCCAGATCTTGATCTTCCCTGTACAATTAGTAGTTGCTGACTGCTTCTCAGATACACTGGCAATAGTTGTTTTCACATCGTCAGACACAATTATCTGGCTTTCCCTATGGGCTGGCTCATCTGATAGTATAAATAATTACCGAGTGACAAGTGAGCTGTGATCACTGGATTGCTGGTACTACTCCTTGCACTCCGTTTTAATTAAAGCAAATACTCTATGCAAGGGAAACGTGTCTGCTGCAGAACACGAGAGTCTCCTGGGCTTTGTGTCTAAAGCCTTTGGCAGCACATCTACTCCATACTCCTAACTGTGCACATTACACTGTCAAATCCCAAAGGATTCCCTTGAGCTTTTAATAACACATGTTAAAAAAAAAAAATAACACCAACTCATGGGATTCATGCAAGAGAATATCATTTTCTTCTTAAAATACAGACCTAGGAAAAATAAGGAGCTCCTTCAAAAGTGTGTTCATGGTGGCAACTTGGCTGAACGCAGCGTTAATTCCGCGTGGGAGAGCATGAGTTCATTTCCATGCAAGGGGCTTTTTATAGTGACTGTTACACTTGCGCCTTGTGTCCCCATGTCCTTGTGAAGAAGGTGGAGCTGGGCACATAATATCAGTGAGTGAAAATAGCAATACTAGCAGCTTTTGCTGAGGGGAACCCTTTTTTGTCTTGGCATAGTTATCATCTGAAATAACTTCCTCGTAAAATTCAGTGCCTAACCAAGGGTCCACAGCTCTGAGGCTGAAGAGTTGCACTTTTGAGGCCTCTACAGGTCAGCCTAACGTGAAGGCGAACAAAAAGGGGAGGACTTGGAGGCGCTGACAACTGGCAGAGGGAGGAATGGGAGGTGATCATGTAAGTTTTCATGGAGCGTGTGGACACGGAGGAGAGGGGAAGCCGGCTCTACAGCCAGGCCACACAGTGTTTCGGTTTGAGCTCAACAAGAACTCGGGGACCCAAACCACTGAATGAACAGGTCGTTGATCCTGTGAACGCCCTTGAAACTGATGGTACTTTTATGATTCTTTTCGTGCAGGCTAAAAGCCACATACTTTTTCCAATGTCTATTTTGGCACTTTGGATCGTTGAGCGTTAAGCACCACAGATTGGTTCTCCCAGAAGTAATGGTGTTTCAATAATTCGAACTTATTTTAGGGCTAGAATGATCGGAGCCCTAAAGGGCTAGCCTTGTCTCTCAGGTACAACATGGTGGGTTTTATTTTTTTACCTGTAAACCATTGAATACTACTTCTGCAGAAGTACGGTGATTAGGATCAGACATTTCGGGGAAACGCTTTAACGAAACTCACTGCCGTTATGCTGCCTCTCACTCACCGCATATCAATCTCAGACACATTTGAAGCGCTGAGAATCTAAGAAGCGGTAATTAACAGCACACCTGATTTTCCCTTCCTGGTATAGGTCCCTGTGCCTCTGGACAATATTCTTGAGGACCACAGCGGATAAATACTTGCCTGCCTTAGTTGATGACTACCACGCAGTGAGAATTTAACAGTGTCGGCAGTCACTTAAGGTCCTGGGGAGAGAGCATTGTATCTCTCCCTTCTTTTAATGTGAGTGGAAGAACTAGCACTTGGGCAGTTCAGTAACAGTTTTTGGGTGGAAGAAAAGAAATCATTTCCTATTCCTTGCAAACTCTGTTTTACAAAAGAACGCTGGAAGCTAAAAGCCTCGCTGATTTAGCATGTGAAGCAAAGAGTAATTTTTCTCCCCTTGTTATGCTTTCATATAATCATGCCCACTGCCTGTGTGGGTGGCATTAAAGAATTTCTGAATAAAAATAATAATTTCTTGCTTTCAACCTTCATAATTCACATCAGCAAGCACCCTGCTGGGCAGTGATGCTGACTGCTAGTGACGCTCCATCTGTTTTGCACGCCACTTATCTGCCTCGAGCAGCTGCGCGCTCCTTTGGTCACAGTACCTGCAGGATAATGCGCCCATAGGCGTTCTTCAGCAGATTAACCACGTCCGCGTGAGACAGCCCATCCAAGGGTTGCCCATTGATGCTGACAATCCGATCTCCAACCTGGAAGTACAATGGTGGGAGAAAATCACTATCATTAAGAAAAATTAAATTTGAGAAGAGTGCTTGAAATTCGTTGGAAGTCATAGTCCCCATTTGTGGCCATTGTGAAGGTTCCTCTGTCTCCGGTGTGTACATGTTCCAGCAGCATGAGGAATTTTTATGGCTTTCCTCAGACACAGGCCAATCAGAGAAACAAGAAGGGGGTCAGCTTTGATTATTAAAAGGCATGGCAGGCCACTTTTGTATTTTGGTAATGGTGGCATTTCATACATCCATTCGCCAGGAATAGTGGGCTGTACAAATGAACTGTTCAATAAAGTTCTAACGAGGAAGCCAAATATTTTCTGCTTTATTTTTCTACCGAAGTTAAAATTAAGGGGCAATGGGGAAAAATTATAACGATGTTGGCTCTTTTTATTGAAGGAAGATCCTACGGTCAAATCACTCTCAGGTAAAAATGAACTTTGGGTGGAATTAGGTGCTAAAAAAATGGTATGGGAGGCTTTGTAAATGAGCTGCAATTTCTTTTTTCATTGAGAAGCTTTGATACAAACAATAATATTTTTATATGTCCAGGGACCCAGTGAATTTCAGGTATAAACTTTCTCTAATGCATTCTGCCCTCAGCATGGGTCTCTCCAGGCTGTTGGAATTCCAACTTTAAACAAAGTGCCCATGGCTGCCACTTCCTCTCCCACCCGCCACATGCTGCTAGCACTTCACCATTCCCCTTTGTTTACTTTAAGCTTCTGTGTGCGCGCAGCCACACCGCTGGCCTGAATCATGGCAATAAATATTGGGATATCTCCTAAGGGACTGCCTTTTCCTCCAGCAATACTGATTCCAAGGGCATCACTGGGCTCCTAGAAAAGAAGCAAAACACAACACATATTTAATAAAGAGCCGCAGCCAGATTGTCCCATGATAGCTGCTGAACAAAACACTCAGGGCTGCAGGAGGTCAGGGTAACACAGGACTTAAGTGCAGGGCCTTTGGAGTCAGAAAGACCCAAGTTTCAGCTCGAGCACTGTAGCTGGGGAGTCTTCAGTAAGTTCCTTAAGCTCTTAGAGCTTCCATTTCTAGTCATAAAATGGGAAGAATACCACCTACTTCACAGTGTTGATTAAATGAGATGATATAGTGCAGTCCTGGCCCACAAAAAAAGGCTCAATACAAGGCTACAGGGGGGCCCTGGCTGGGTAGGTCAGTTGGTTAGAGTGTTGTCCAGATACTCCAAGTTTTTGGTTCAGGTTTGATCCCGGGTCAGGGCACATTCAAGAATGCATAAATTAGTGAAATAACAAATTGATGCTTCTCTAGCTCTCTCCCCCTCCTCTCTAAAATCAACAAATAAAAATTTTAATTAAAAAAAGGCAAGAGTAGCCCGGCCGGTGTGGCTCAGTGGTTGAACGTTGTCACATGGACCAAGAGGTCCCCAGTTTGATTTCTGGCCAGGGAATATGCCTGGGTTTTGGGCTCAATCTCCAGTAAGGAATGTGCACAAAGCAGTCGATGGATATTTCTCTCTCTCTCTCCCTCTCTATCTAAAAATCAAAAAACACATAATTTTTTTTTTTAAAAGACAGTAGTAGCCTTGGCTAGTTTGCCCAGTGGTTGGAGCATTGGCCCTTGAACTGAAGGTTCTCGGGTTCGATTCCTGGTCAAGGGCACATATCTTGTTTGTGGGTTCCAACTCTCTCTCTCTCTCTCTCTTTCTCTCTCAAGAGCAATCGAAAAAATATCCTTGGATGAGGATTAAAATAAATAAATAGTTTATTTTAAAAAAAGGCAATAGTACTTGTGAAAAAACAAAACCTATGCTACCGCTCAGTTTAGTGGCCAATTTTGATGCAACTTGGCAAGTGTGTTCTCATATGGTGTTTATAATTAAACTGCCACACATATCATGCTCTTGGGGGTGTGAACAAACAGACTTGGCTCTAAAAGAGCTGCACAACTGCGTTAAAACAAAGGATGTTAGAGGACACTCCCTATAATGACAACAGAGTTCGGGGAGAGAATTAAACGTGACAGGAAATGCTCCCTAAGATATTAGGTAAGGCAATATGGTTTACTCGGACCCCGCTGAAGAGATCCTGGCTTCAGTCCAGGCTTTCCCCATATTTCTATCATAGGGTTAGCATTTTAAAAATCACTAAAGGAAGAAATGACAAGTTCCAGATTCAGCATGGTGGCATACACACGATAGCACCTGCTCCTGCTGATTAAAATGGAGAACATGTCAAAATAACAAAACACAACTACCGGGGCTTCTGAAAAGTAAAGGAACTCAAAATGTGGTGGAAAACCAATACTTGGAGGAAGGACAGCAGGGATGAAGGTCCCCGGTTCCAAATGTTTGCCTGGTGACGCTGTACTGAGGGGGAGACCCAGGTAAGGAGCTGAAGAAGTGGTACACACGGCTGATGTTCGGAGAGAAACTCCTACCTTTCTGGTCAGAGGAACCAGGAAAAGGAGCCCCTGGTAGCAGGAAAATAAAAGAAGAAAACCAGAGTAAAGGGAAACAGAGGAGGGATCCTCTAACTCTGAGTGAACCCGTGGAATTCTCAGGCTCAGTTCTAAGCTGCACAGGTGTGAAACAGACCCAAACTACAGAACGGAACCACCACTCACAAAAGGGGAGATGGAACTTGTAGTCTCAACCTAACCGGGTAACCGCATCCTGTCCACACAGCATGACATCCATGGGGTCCAGGGTGAAATCCTAAATTACTTGACACGCCCCAAAACAGGAAAATGTGACCAATTAAAAAAAAATGATTGATTTTAGAGAGAGAGGAAGGGAGGGGAGACAGACAGAGAGAGAAAAATCAACCTATTGTTCCACTTATTTATGTGTTCATTGGTTGACTCATAGGTGCCCTGACCGGGGATGGAACCCAAAAACTTGGTGTATTGGGATAGCACTCTAACTGAGCCACCCAGCCAGGGCTTTTTTTTTCTTTTTAAATTTTGGTTTTATTTAGTTATTTTGTAAAAGTTTTTTAAAATTGATTTTTGAGAGAGGAAGGGAGAGATAGAGAGAGAAACACTGATTTGTTGTTCTAGTTATTTATGCATTCATTGGTTATGTGCCCTGACCAGAGATTGAATCCGCAACCTTGGTGTATCCGGATGACCCTCTAACCAACTGAGCTACCCGGCCAGGGCAATATTTTTTTCTTGAGATCATTAAAATATGTAGAAAAGTTGAAAGCAAAAATTACCACATTATTTGGTGGGGTTCTCAGATTATGTAAATGTAAACATATGACAACTATGGCAGAAAAGTTGTGGTAAAGGGACCTATATGGTCCCAAAACTTCTACAGTTTTCATTGATCACCTAAAACATAGCTTAGGGTGCTTCGATTTGACCTCAGTACATTTGGAAAAAGGGAAAAGAACAAAATGACAACAAAAACCATATAAAGACCCTTACAACCTCATATCACATAAGTGTGAGGAATTATTCTTTATTATTAACTAGAGGCCCGGTGCACGAAATTCATGCATGGGGTGGTGATGGGGGAGAGATCCCCTCAGCCTGGCCTGTACCCTCTCGCAATCTGGGACCATTGGCTCCTAACCGCTCGCCTGCCTGCCTGCCTGCCTGCCTGATTGCCCCTAACCACCTCTGCCTGTCTGTCTGATCACCCCTAACCACTTGCCTGGCTTCCTGATCGCCCCTAACCATTTGCCTGCCTGCCTGATCGCCCCTAATTGCTCACCTGCCTGCCTGATAGCCCCTAACAGCTTCTTCCTCGCCCCCTGCCACCACAGCTTTGTCCAGAAGGTCATTCGGCTGTCTGGTCTAATTAGAATATTATGCTTTTATTATTACAGTGGGGCCTTGACTTAGGAGTGTCCCGACTAACGAGTTTTTCGAGATACGAGCCGTCTCTCGGCCGATTTTTTGCTTTGAGTTGCGAGCTAAAATTCAGGTTACGAGCCAGCTTCAGATACCCCATCGCTAGTTGGCACAGCGAACGTCACAGTGAATGGCACAACATCAGCCCAGCATCACACATCTCACTCGTTCACTTTTTGATTTGACATACGAGTAATTTGAGTTACGAGCTCCGTCATGGAACGAATTAAACTCGTAAGTCAAGGCCCCACTGTATAGATATTACTAGTGCTGCCATGTCAGACCTATAAGACAGAAAAATGGCAATGCTGGTCTCTCCAGTAACAGGCAGTCTATATCTTGTTTTCCAGAGTATTTGTGCCTAGCTGATATTTTCTGACTGCATCAGTAGTAAAGCCCTGCGTGCAAAACGGCAGGACGACTCTCTTTATGAAGTTTCTTCTTGGACCGTGTGTGGGAGAATACGATTGGTAGGAGCAGGCCTTTTAATAAAAGCCTGTAAAAACAAATAGCTGAAATGACTAAGAAAACATAAAATGACATTTTATAAATCTTGGAATAAGGAGAAATTTATGCAACAATTTGGTTTTGTTCAAATCCATCATGATGTTTCCTTAATTTAGCCATAATTATTCACATGTTGGTACATTTAACTCCCTCATCACAGGAACATATGAGTTGCCACTCTGGTGGAAAGATACTGGGAACAAATAAGGCAGATATAGTCAAAGATGTAGCCAATAATAATGGATGCCACTTCCTGGACATTAGATGATGTACTAAGTACTACGCTAAATATACTAAATGCATTACTTCATTTAATCCACACAACAATGTTTACTTGGTAAACAGTGTTATCACCCCATTCTACAGATGAGAAAACTGAAGTTAAATCACTTGCCAAAGATAACAGAGGTAATACATAGCAGACTGCCTTCAAACACAGCTATGATTGACTCCAGAGAACTAGGCCATGTTGGATATCACTTTATTGCAGTTATGATGATTACAACAAGGTCATACTTTTTTTTTTTACTACTTTTTGAACCCCAAATTTAATGGTCAAAGTGATCAAAATGGAAGTCCACTTTCCAATATTCTGGATATCATGCAGGAGTTTGAAATTCAGGATCTGACAAATGTATGATCTGAAATGCATCTTATGCAATCTTCTCAGGAGGGCAATTTAGCAATATGTAGAAAAGCCTTTAATAGCAATAGTGGCTTTGGACTCAACAATTTCATTTCTAGTGGTTAATCCTGAGCAAATACCCATGATATGGGCAAAAAGAAAATACAAAGATATTTTGCTATAAAAGATAGCAAAAGTTTAGGAATATGCTGATTGTTTTACAAGAGGAAGCTATAGCATATTCATATGATGTAATATTATGTAACCAGTAAAAATCATGCTATATGCCAGCAATTTTCAACCTTTTTCATCTCATGGCACACATAAACTAATTACTAAAATTCTGCAGCAAACCAAAATATATTTTGCCAATCTGAAAAAACATAGGTGTAAATTCTTTTTCTTTTATTTTTTATTAAAATAGGTATAAATTTTTTAAAAAATGGTTTTTTTAAAATTGATTTTTAGAGAGAGGAATGGAGAGAGAGAGAGAGAAACATTGATGTGGGAGCAAAACTTCTTTTGGCTGCCTCCTGCACACCCCCTACTAGGGATCGAGCCTGCAACCCAGGCATGTGCCCTGACAGGGAATTGAACTGGCAACCGTTTTGTGCATGGGATGACACTCATGCACCAGGGCAAGTATAATTTTGATTCAATTACACTGGATGACCATTGTATTGGCTGTTGTCATTTTTTTTTTCCTTGACAACCTAAGGGAAAAGAAGTCAGTGTTTCAACTAAATAGTCAGGTATTGCATGTTTTAAAAAGTCTTTAGACATACTGGTTGAAAATCACTGCAAATGCTGTAAAAAACCCCAAAAAACTTATTGCATGGCTAAAAGGTCTTGGTTTAAAGTTAAAAAAAGCTACCAAAAATGATACCATTTTTTGTTTTGCAAAACTTTTAACACATTTCGTACCGCTCAGGAGTTTTCTCGTGTTTCATGCGCCATCTGTTAAGGACCGCTCACGAGTGTTCTCGTTTTTCACGCCCATGGAAAAAGGAGTGAATCTAGATACTTATGTAAATTTTGTTTGGTCCCTCTTCATAGAGGAAAATGTTTTACGCAGTACCATACATTAAAAAAGTACTAGGAACTTTAATTGTTTAATTGTTTTTGTAAATAAAAATGTTATAATTATTGAAAAACAACACCTGAAGTGCATAATGATGATTTAAATAACGTGCAGTTTGCCCAAAAACGTGCGGTCCCTGTGTATGTCTTAGAGATTTCTATGCGGTACGCAATGTGTTAAGTACATGCACAAAATGTAGTAGAGATGATGTACCAAAAAATTCAGTTGTCAGCTATGTGTTTTACCATATTTTTCTAAGTCTGTTTACGTTACACAGACCCCATATGTATTCAGTAACTTAAAGGAGCACACTGATAACCCAACCAATTGTATGAAGGGGAAAATGTACATTTTATGCAAACCCAACACAAGCCAAGAAAACAGCGAAATAACAGACTTACCCTGATTATTTCAACGGTCCGTGGTCCCATATCTGTGCCTATCAATAAAGAAGCAACAAAATTAACTTTTTAAAAAAACTTTATTTTTAATTTTATTTTTTTGTTAATTCTCACCTGAGGATATTTTTTCATTGATGTTTAGGGAGAGTGGAAGAGAGAGGGAAAGACAGAAACATCAATGTGAGAGAAACACATCGGTTGGTTGCCTTCTGCACAAGCCCCAACCAGGGCCTGGGATTGGGGAGGAGCCTGCAATCAAGGTACGTGCCCTTGACCGGAATTGAACACGGGCCCTTTAGTCCTCAGGCTGATGCTCTATCCACTGAGCCAGACCAGCTAGGGCACAATTAACTTTTAACATTAAGAGATAATACATGCAGGATATAAAATTATCTCCTGAAAATGTGTCATTTTCTAGGCCTTTCAAGAGAAAATACTAAAACAAGCAGGCATTATATCCTTTCTCAAAATCCAAACCAGCAGTCATCGACCAGGGGCTGTCTTCTATATTAAAGAAGTCCTCTCGCTCTGAGACAGATGTGGCCATAAGCATTTGGTCTGACAAAAACTGATAGACTGTAGCAGTAGCTGCCTGAAATATAGTGATTAAATGGCTTGGAAGATGAGCCATTTGTGTTTTACTGGATGTTTTTCTGACTTAAAGTAACCATCTATCCAAGGAAAGAATTAAGAAGACCCTTGCCCTCACTGGCATATGTACCTCTCACCTTTCTTGAGTGACTAATAATTTAAATTTTTTTCTCTTTTGTAGCCCGGCTGCAGTGGCTCAGTGGTTGAGCATCCACCCATGAACCAAGAGGTCTCTGGTTCGATTCCTGATTAGGGCGCATGCCCTGGTTGTGGGCTTGGTCCCCAGGAGGGGGCGTGCAGGAGGCAACCAATCAATGTTTCTCATCATCAATGTTTCTATCTCTTTTTCTCTCTCTCTAAAATCAATTTAAAAAAAGTTAAAAAAAGAGCTTTACAATATTTTTCTCTTTGTAAATGATTTTACTGTAGGAAACACTTTAGGTTTCTGCTTTTCCACTCTCATGTGATTGGTATAAAGTTAAAGGCATAGTCCATAAATGAGTCTCTAAGGCTTTCCTTCCTTTAGAATAGTCCTTTCCGAAAGCTTGGGGCTTACGTGGCCAAGAATTAAAAATATTTTAAAGGTAAAAAAATGTATTAAAAAATTTAATATTAAAATAACAATTGGGTATCAGGATGTCTTGTTGGAGGCGTGTCCACAGAATACCTGAATTTCTGGGGGAGGGATCAGAAGCTTTCTTTGTGCCAACCAGGCTTTGCAGGCTGGAGATGACAGGAGCCAGGGCCGGGTGGAAGCTGCTGTGTGTGCTGTGCTGACTCCCCTGCAAAGGAAACCCAGAGATCAGCTGTGCTGGAACACATGCTTGGGCTCAACACTTCAAACTTATTAATTAGTGTTTCAATTATGGAACCATAATCATGCAATCGAAAATTCTTAAGAGACTAAAAATAGAACAAAAATTACCCATATTCACTCTCTTACCACCCTAGTACAACCCCATCTAACATTTTCCCCATTATATGTGCTTTCATATATGGTTTCAATCATTAAGAAAGAAAATATAATTTAAGCTTTTCTTCCTCAATGTGAAATAAAAAACATTTTCCTAAGCTGTGACACAGTATTTATATATGATCAGTTAATGGCACTATGTGTTAGTTGGGGTTGGAATCAACATTGATTCCAAAGGACATGATCTATTTTGCTAAAACAAGCATAATAAAACCTTGAATAATAGAAATTTGACCAAATGGAATTCTCAACTGTAGGAGAAAGCAGCAAATATCCTAGGAATATGTTGTTTTAAGTAATATGTTAAATTCGTTTTTCTCAAAGATTTTCCTAGGGTCAGGAATAATTTGGCTCAATCGCTATATCTCCACTACTGCTCTCATAGCTGTCTAACTAAATAGTTGAGGACTACAATGTATAGTCATGTATGACTAGTGGCTACTCAATGAAATTAGATACACAGTGAAGGACCTTTTCAATGAAGAACCCAATGTCACCAATAACAAATAATTTTCCCCCCAAATTATCAAGGTTGTGCCCAATGGCCTCAAAATTTTAAATTAAACCTAAGACTACAATGATCACTTGATGAATTATAATTTAAACCACTTCCTTAGTTTATGATGAAAGCTGTTTAATGTTTTAACACTCTTTAAATATGAAAAACTTTAAATCTAAGAAAAGTTAAAAGTAGACATCCACACACACACCTAGATTCTACAATTAATATCCTATATAATAAAAGGGTAATATGCAAATTGACCCTAACAGCAGAATGACCCGGCTGCCTCCTGGTGGTCAGTGCACTTCCACAGGGGGAGCGCTGCTCAGCCAGAAGCCGGCTCAAGGCTGGCCAGCACAGTGACAGTGGTGGGAGCCTCTCCTGCCCCCACAGCAGCACTAAGGATGTCTGACTAACTGCTTAGACCCCCGAGTGCATGAATTTCATGCACCAGGCCTCTAGTTTTGATATATTGTCCTTTTCCCATATCCATTCACCTATTCATCACTCAATTTTTTTTTAAGTTCATTTCAAAATAAATTATAGACATAAGCACACTTCACAATGAATACATATTAAGGAGTATTTTGATATTTCCCTGAAAAGATATGATTTAAATCAATGGTAATAGATAATACTTAGAATTGAGTAAGTATAATAAGTAACTTTTGCCTAAAAAATGTGCTTCCCAAGGCCTTTATAAATATGGACTTCTCCTGGCAGTGTTCCCTCAGGTATCTGAGGAAAAGATTTCTCTTTTCCATTACACACTTTCTTCTACAGAGTAGATACTCTTTTCTGGTTAGTGGGAAAAGACAGTTTATTTTATTTCATCTTATTTTTTAACCCTCACCTGAGGATATGTTTTTACTGATATTTAGAGAGAGAGAGGAAGGGAGAGAAACATCCATCAGTTGCCTCCCATATGTGCCCCAACCAGGGGTTGAATCTGCAACCTAGGTATGTGCCCTGACTGGGACTCGAAACTGCAATCCTTTGCAGGTGTATGGGATGATGTTCCAACCAACTGAGCCACATGCCCAGAGTGGAAAAGACCTTTTTTAAAAAGTGGCTTCGTGGCCCTAAGGCTAGAAGATCTCTCTTAATGATCCCACTTTCTCTAGGCCAAGTTAACAAGTTAAAATTCTCCTTGGCCCTCAAACCAAGGCCTCTATCACCATAGCTTATAAATGCCCAGAAAGAAATCTGTGCTCCTAGAGCAGCCGTGGGCAAACTACGGCCCGCGGGCTGGATCCGGCCCGTTTAAAATGAATAAAACTAAAAAAAAAAAAAAAAGACCGTACCCTTTTATGTAATGATGTTTACTTTGAATTTATATTAGTCCACACAAACACTCCATCCATGCTTTTGTTCCGGCCCTGCGGTCCAGTTTAAGAACCCATTGTGGCCCTCGAGTCAAAAAGTTTGCCCACCCCTGTCCTAGAGGGTCCTGGGCCTACAGATGAAGATGTTTGGGAATGGGTTCTTCTTTTTCTCCATCTGGGTCATGGGCTGGTCTTGAACTTATGATGAAGGATGCTTCCTTTTCACAGTCAAGGTTCTTCCAATTAGCCAAACACCAGTGCAAACTCTCACATCATCTCAGCCATAATTTTAAGGACAAAGTAAGGATAAACTAGATTTACTGTTTTTTTCTTAAGACCGAATTAAACTTCTACCCTTTGAAATAAAAACTCTGTGCAAGAAGGTTAGATAGAAGTATTTGATACTTTGTTCCAGGTTTCCAAAAAATGACAGCTCACATTTATATACCAAATAAATGGTAATGGTGGTTGCCATTTAAAAAAAATATATATATTTTTTATTGATTTTTTTACAGAGAGGAAGGGAGAGGGATAGAGAGTTAGAAACATCGATGAGAGAGAAACATCGATTAGCTGCCTCCTGCACACTTGCTACTGGGGATGTGCCCGCAACCAAGGTGCCCTTGAGCGGAATCGAACCTGGGACCTTTCAGTCCACAGGCCGACGCTCTATCCACTGAGCCAAACCAGTTAGGGCGGTGGTTGCCATTTAATGATAGAGCTTCTACATTTTTTGTTCTGTATTTAAACCTGAGTGTGAACTTTATCAATCACTAAGATGCTCAATACACATTCCTCAAGGACAGAAACCCAGTTCTACCTATCACCTCACCTGTCAGTCCAAACTTTTCTTAAAACTCTGGAATTCCTTGTACCCTTTGTACCTTTGCATATGCTACTCCCTCTACCTGGGATGCCTTCTCCCTCTTTCCATCTTAAGAAACTCCTTTCGGAGTGAGACCCGAGGGAACCTCTTCTTTGTAGCTCTCATGTACGCCCCAGAAAGAAACATTTCATCTCCAGTATTGTTCATTCTGCATTCTAACCCCTTGTATACTGAGGCTTTAATGAAATCACTCAACAAATGAATCTTCCATTAAGGAAGAGCAGAGACAACTATTTTTTTGCATCTCATGTTCCCACTGTTGACACAAGTTAGAATCATCACCAGCCTTTCACTCCTGGAATCCCACTGCAGCACTGTATCTTTTAGGACACGTGATATTTGCTGCCCAATATCTAGGCCAGAAATAAAGAAAAGAGTTCTAAACTTAACATGACGTTATTGGGTTTGACTGCTTTGAGGATTCTTTTAGACAAGCCAGCTAGTATGTGATACTATCTGAACAAGAGTATTTTTCTTCACCCATTTTCTAACACAAGCGAGGCAAAGAAGACAGCTAACAGCATTCCGGAAGCACCTGTGTGCTAATCACAAAATCCAAGTCTTCTGAACAAAGGTCTTGGACAGGCTTTAGGTCTAAAGCAACCAGAGAGGGGACCAAAACTCATGCTTTTAACCTCAAAACAAAGGCCCATCTATAACCCACAAAGGGGACTTGGGGGTAGCATGTAAGTTTCTATAGTTTTATTATATACCAAAGGGACTAAAAAATAGTCTGCCATCTTGATTTTTTTCAGCCATTACAATGAAAAAAACAACCACAGTGAAATACACTTTGTTTTTTTAAAAAAGTGGCACTTACATCAGCCTGGCAAATAAACATAAGATGTTTGCAAACCCACAAAATGTCACCCATTAAGGCCTCCTTCCCACAGGGGAAACCCTCACATTTCACTCCCCTAGGAGTATGCCATTAATTGCCCTCAGCATGTGTGAGTGGCTATTCACAAGTTAACTTTATAGCAATATTTAATTGAATGAATAGAACAATGTTGTGCTAATGAGGGTCAAATTGCCACCAGATGTTGCTTCTTTTTTTTTTTTTTTTTTTTTTAAATAAACACAGCTGTGTTACATGCATGCATAGGCAATACAGAACTAATAGGGCGGGAGAAAAGTAGTCCTAAGAAAACATTTGCAGGCAATAATAGAGAGAAAAATCTAGGGATTAATGAATTTCCATCCCACCTTTCATTTTTTATTTCAGGCACATAAAAATACACTGAACTTGGTATTGTGAATATGCTGTATATTACATATTATTGTAATACTGCATATTACACAGTATTTCCCCACTTATGAAATGGGAAACCTTCTCTCAGAGGGGACAGGTGAGTGTGTCAGTCTGACGGGAAGCCATCAACCACCTGGCTGTTCTGTGATATCTTCCTTGAGGCAGCCCAGGAACCAGCTCGGAGTCTTCCAATCTCCAGCTGCACAAGCCCTTGCGCACACTTGGGAACACAAGAAAAGGACAGAAGTGAAAAACAGTAGCATTTACGTCCTAAATGACCATATCAGAGCCTCCACTCATCTCTGCAGCCAAGACTTGTAAATGGGTGATGAAGGCAAGATGAAAAAAGGAAATTCAGTAACCAAAAGAATCACACCAAATAGCAAAAATTTATCAACTCAATGGTATTCCTCTCAGGATTTCATGACTTGTTTAAATGTGTTAAAAGGGTTACATTTCAATTCCCCTCCCTGCTCTTGTAATAAAAGGGTCTGTGAGCAATGAAATAACTAAGCAAAAGGGGTGAAAAGGAAGACAGAGAAAACAAAGGCGGGGGTAATCCACAAATACAAATCCTCTTGAGTGATAACGGAGAGTGGATATCAGGAAATCAGGATTTAAAAATAAACAAAATTCATTTGCCTTCGAAAAAGCTTCCATGGCTATTTGTAAAACAGAATAACATGCACCTGGTTATAGTTGAATGGAAATTTGTAAGATTTTTTATTAACCAGTTTCTTCTAAAGGAGGAGGGTCCATGTGGCAGAGATACTTGGAAGCGAAGAGAGACAGCTTGGGTCGTAGCAAAACCACGGAAGCACAGCACTGTGACCTTGGCCATGCCGTTCTACCTTTCAAACTCCACTTGTGAAATGGAGAAATTGGTCTAGATAATCTTTAACATTCCTCAAGTGAGGAAAGCTGGGTTTGATGAATTCACGGTAAATATGCTCCCTGACATAGCCCTAGAGGGAGGAGGATGAATTTTCTGACCCCAGGAGAGCCCATCTCATCAAATGCATTCATTTAGAGGACAATTATGGATACTTGGAATTCTCACAATTATGAAAATATAGTTTAAAAATACCAACATAGGGTTCTCCTCAAGTCTGCTAGTCAATATAATACCTTGCTTGCCCTTCCTTCCTTCCTTCCTTCCTTCCTTCCTTCCTTCCTTCCTTCCTTCCTTCCTTCCTTCCTTCCTTCCTTCCTTCCTTCCTTCCTTCCTCCTTCCCTCCTTCCCTCCTTCCCTCCCTCCCTCCTTTCTCTCTCTCTCTCTCTTTCTCTTCCTTTCATGAGTTTTCTTTTAAAGCTATTCCTGGCTGGTGAAAATAATCAGAGATTACACTCTAGTAAAAAGGAGAGTCACCATAACATTCACCCCATTGATAACCACACTAGATTAGTCCGGCTTCCGCTGGACTTCAGCTGTGAGCTGGGCAGGAAGCGGCCCAGGGACTCACCTTGAGGACGGTGGCCACTGTCTCCTGTGAGGCATTTCTCATGTCTTCCCCATTCACAGATAAGATCTGATCTCCCCGAATCAATCTCCCGTCAAGGTCTGCGGCTCCACCTTTCACGATGTCAGAAATAAACACTCCGTTTCCATTTCTGTGAATAGCATAAAACAGTGGATGTTAGCACAACTTAATATTCCTTTATTAAATTTGAGATTACTAACATTCTATATTGATTCACTGAGTCCTAAAGCTTGGAAGAAGGGCCCTTCAAAGCCATCTGATCCAGTGAAAAACCTCAGAGTGCTCACCCTTTAAATAGATTATGCCTATTTATGCTGCCTATTGTAATGTTCACTTTTATTGGCCCAAGGGCATAATTTCTGCAAGAGGATAATTTTAGTGAAATGAAATGGAAATTAACTTTAAAAAGTGGAGTTAAGTATTCTTAAAATGTTATTTCCTTAGAGAGATCAGTTCAGTTATTAGCATCTGATCTATTTCTAGACTCACACACCCCTTTCTGGACAATATATTTCAAGGTTTTATTTATATTTATTTGATGAATAAATAAATAGATGTCTCAAAATTCAAGAGATTAAAAAGGGCTGACCTTAAAAAGTTTCCCTCTCACCTCTATTCCCTAGTGCCCAAGTTCCCTTCTTATAGGGAACCAATGTTACCATTTCTTGGGTATCTCTAGGAGACCTGCTGTGTACACACAAGCAAGTGCATGTGGGTATAATACATGTGTGTGTGTGTGTGTGTGAATGGATATACATGCACATACATTCTTTTTTACCTCCAGTTTTCTTTAATTTTTTTTTTTTTTTTTTTACTGAATACACTTTGGCAATTGATCTTTATTGGCACTTTGTGCTTCCTCATTGGATTTTATGGCTGCATATTATCCTATGAATGTTCCTTAATTTCACTTATCAGTAAACTATGGATTATACAGAGGTCATTTCCATTCTTTAGCTATTGCAAACAAGGTGCAACAAATAACATATCTACAAGCATATATTTAGGATAAATTCCTAGTTGTAGAATTGCTAGTCAAAGAATTATGAATTTTGAGAGTTTACATATCTGAGCCTTTACAATGGAACTTTTTGTGCTAAGGAATGTGAATGTTCCTTTAAAAACTCAATCTGAAATATTGGTGGTGTATGATGATTATTTCATCAATCTACTATGAGACAATAACGTAAAAACCATTATTCTTAGTGGAATTTCCCAAGTCCATGTATATGTCACAACAAGAAAGCAAAGTTCAACATGTATTCTAGTTGTTCTGCACCCACAAGTGCATTGATTTTGTTTAGATATACAAATCTCAGCTTTTTTGTTTTGTAATGCATTTAGTAGTTAATATTTTTATTTTAATAGTAGCTTGGCCTGTTTGAAAAAAGCACTAGGCTAGTCATCAAAGGTCTATGAGGGCATGTGATATTATATATACTATATTTTTGGTGCAAACTATTGGGGACATGTTTCTTAACAGAAAACTATTGTGATGAAGAATTTGTGTCCCTCAAGTGTGTCTACTCAGCTAGTTTTAGTAACCCCTCAACTAGTTTTAGTAACAGTATGAAATTAACATGGCAGAGTAATTTTCTTAACCCAAGATTACATAAATCTCTCTCTTGATATTAGCTGCTTCTTGGGTATCATTGTTTTAATTAACCCCTTTAAGCTTGAGATCTAAAAGACTATAAATTGAAAGAAATGTGCTAATTGTTCATGCTTGATAAGAGTATAAGCCTGACAGTCTGGTTGATTGAGGTTAGAGTTTTCTCTTGCTATGACATTTTTTGGCAGTAAGATCTTGCTCAGAAATATGACCTATGTTGTTCAAGTATTCATAAATATGCTAATTTTAGAAATCATCAGTTTATACTAGGTTTTATCTTTCAGTGTTTTTTTTAAATTGATTTCAGAGAAGAAGGGAGAGGAAGAGAGAGATAGAAACATCAATATTGAGAGAGAATCATTGATTGGCTGCCTCCTGCACACCCTCCACTGGGGATCGAGTCCGCACATGTGCCCTTGATTGGAATCGAACCTGGGACCCTTAAGTCTACAGGCCAACGCCCTATCCACTGAGCCAAACTGGCTAGGGCTATCTTTCAGTGTTTATAGGCATTAGTCCCTAGAACCCTGAAGGAAAGAGGCCAGTCCATCCTGATCTGCATAGCACTTTTTTTTTTTTTTTACCGTTTCCCAACGATGCTCAGGCCCAGTCCTCTGCCAGCCTTCTTCTGCAGATCTACAGGGAAAAACTCCAGGTTCTCCTCGTCCCTGTAGTGTGTCTCATCTCTGTACACCACCAGTCGCACCTTCTGGGGGGTGTGCCTCAGGGCCGTGATGGCTTCCTCGTGGCTGGCGTTCCTCAGATCAACCCCATTAACCTGGAACAACAGGCATCCAAGATGAGCTGGTGACAGCAGAGGCCTCTCACCCTGCTCTGTCTGCTGGAGCGCCTTGATCCAATCCGTGAAAAACCTCTAGAAATTTCTATCCATTAAAAAGGAGGTGACCCTTATACTCTCCCACCCCAAATAAGCATGGAGGGTGGGTTAGTATACATGATCATACAACTTTGCATACCTGTGAACTTTACCATGGAAGAGAGAGAGAGAGAGAGAGAGAGAGAGAGGATGAACTGGCTCATTTAACTAAGGTCAAAGGGAAAATAAATATTAGTGTTTGATCAGCATTTTTTTTATTTTTATTTTTTTATTTTATTTATTTATTTTTTTAAATATATTTTATTGATTTTTTACAGAGAGGAAGAAAGAGGGATAGAGAGTTAGAAACATCGATGAGAGAGAAACATCCATCAGCTGCTTCCTGCACACTCCCCACTGGGGATGTGCCCACAACCCAGGTACATGCCCTTGACCGGAATCGAACCTGGGACCTTTCAGTCCGCAGGCCGACGCTCTATCCACTGAGCCAAACCGGTTTCGGCTGATCTGCATTTTTTTTAAAAGAACGTATTTTTTATTGATTTTTTTTAGAGAGAGAGGAAAGGAGGGTATGTGCCCCAACTGGGAATCAAACCTAGCGATCATTCAGTGCCTTTCAGTGCATGGACTGATACTTAACCAACTGAGCCACACCAGCCAGAGAGGTCAGTGCTTTTAGACTCAGTTTCCTCACTGAATTTGACATCCTCACTTTTAACTGCTGAGTCACATGTACTTCAGAACAGGCTGGAGGAAACGAGGGACCAGTATTTTAAAGAGAGTCTAAGACCTGCTGAAGTCCATTCATTTGAATCTGGATCTGAGTAAGCACAGATAGAACCACACGGGAGATAGCAAACTGTCCTGAAAATAGTGCTGAGTAAGCCTATTTCTGGCTCTACTTCTGGCAAAAGTCATGGAACCTCTGTTTCCTTGTCTGCTAAATGGAGATCACAGCTAACTTATTTTTTACTTAAAAAATTTGTGTATTAGCCCTTCATGAATATTTACTCTTTTTAATCCTTATACTAACTTTCTGAAATAAACATTATTACCTTATTACAGATAAGGAAACTGAGGCATGGAGAGGTTAAGTGACTTAATCAAGGTTGCAGAGTGAACAGGTGGAGGAGCCAAAATCAGAAACTGACTATCTTTCTAGTTTCTACCAATGCTGCCTCAAAATTTACTCTTAGAATGGGTTACTGGAGCACCTTGCCACAGAGAAAGCCAAGGACTGATGCTGGTTAGTGAAATTTGACACAAGGGAGGAATTGAGAAGCAGAATAGCCCAGGATTCAAAGGAAGGGAGTCATGGCCACTCCCTCAAGGTCACAGGTAGGAAAAGCAAAACGCAGGGAAGGATGGGTCCAGGCCATACATGGCCAGGAGGGTGGCACAATGGAAGAGTTCCCTCACGATGCTGGTTCTACTGTGTTCTGGTCTAGCAGTCACCAACCTTTCAGACCTCATGGAGCACCAGTGGTCCATGGACCACCAGTTGGCGACCATTGCTCCAAAGGTTTCCTTAAACCAGCAGTTGCCAACCTTTCGGACCTCATGGACCACCAGTGGTCTGAGGACCACCAGTTGGTGACCACTGTAATCTGGTCCATCCCTGTGTGTCCTGGGCAGGTCACGTCTACCTGTTGACCTCTATTCCTTCCTTTGTACAGTGAGGGGCTGATCTGAGGCTTTTTCCAATTCTAACATTCCAAAGACTAAGGACTCTTGTCATAAAGAATGGTGACAGCCCTAACCGGTTTGGCTCAGTGGATAGAGCGTCGGCTTGTGGACTGAAAGGTCCCAGGTTCGATTCCGGTCAAGGGCATGTACCTTGGTTGTGGGCACATCCCCAGTAGGGAGTGTTCAGGAGGCAGCTGATCAATGCTTCTCTCTCATCGATGTTTCTAACTCTCTATCCTTCTTCCTTCCTCTCTGTAAAAAATCAATAAAATACATTAAAAAAAAAGAATGGTGACAAAAAAGGGAGAAAAGAGAAATGAGCTCTTCTCAGGGAAGGTGAGTTTTGAGCTGTTACTTAAAGCTGATTCTATCAGCCAAGAAAATGTTTAAGAGCCTAAGTTTCAAGCTACTGTTTCTTTTCTCGTAATCTGGTACTCAGATGAACTATACCCAGAATGACAGTGGCTACCTACGCATGGGTTTTGGATATAGCTGGACTTCAGTTTGAGTGCTGATTCAACTTATTATGTGGAACCTTATGTAGATTACTCATGCTAAGCTTCACCAGTGTCATCTATGAATTGGAGATGATAATGATACTAATATTTGCTCAGTGTTGTGAGGATTCGATGGAACAACTCCTGCAATGCATTCGCACAGGGCTGGATAAGCTCCATATGTTAGAAGCTGACATTGTACAGGGAACTGAGGTAAGGGCAGTCAGAGCTGTTTCCTCTCAGCACCCGCCTTCCCTGTCATGGTAGGCCCGTGAATTGTTGAAGTAAAACCCGAAGAACAAAGGGGAAAGCAATGTTTCTGGAAAATGTGGGCTGAGCTGATTATTTCCGTGTATTCCAACAGATGGCACACAAGACCACTTCTGCTACTCAGTTAAAAAAAAATTACCTTCATGGGTCGAAGGAGAATTCCTTAAGCCCTCTAAAATACCTTCCGAAGGACCCTAACAATTAAACTTTTAATTAAAAGCATTGTCATTAAACTCTACCACTACAAAAGCAATTTATACTAAATTCCAGCTTTGAGATGTCTGCTCAAATCAAAGCGATCTGCTCCAAGTTCAGTTTTCATTTCCTCCTCTGCTTATCAAGAGACACCACTAAATGCACACCACTCATAAGAGAAACATGCTGTGTGGCTAGAGTGTTGCGGAGTGATGTATGACCTGAAGTGCCTTACAGAGCACTCTATGCATTATTCAGAGCCTTGCGTGCAGAGGGATAGCGGTGGTAATAGCAGGGCTCCTTATTTGAGTGGAAGGGCCATCAGAAGCCCCAGTTGTCAATGACTGTATCACACCCTGTGGGTAGGATGGGCAGGTGGGCAGGTGGGTGAACCATTGCTTTAGAAGGGAAGAATAATCCTCATTATTTTTTTCCACAGGGAAAACCAGGCATTAGCTTTCTACTCTTTCTGCTCTTACCTGCACAAATAGCAGAGAATAGTGCAAGAAGAGGTAAAGTAGAAAGAAGAAATGACCCTAAAATGACAGCCAGAAAGAAGATAGTCCATGCTAATCATAGAATCATAAATTTTTCCATGCAAAAAAGTTATTTGACTATATCTTTGTAAGCAAAATCTGGCATGTCCTATGTTTAACATGAGGATAATATGACTCAGAATCTAAGCCAGCCGTGGGCAAACTACGGCCCGCGGGCCGGATCCGGCCCGTTTGAAATGAATAAAACTATTGAAAAAAAAGACCGTACCCTTTTATGTAATGATGTTTACTTTGAATTTATATTAGTTCACACAAACACTCCATCCATGCTTTTGTTCCGGCCCTCCGGTCCAGTTTAAGAACCCATTGTGGCCCTCGAGTCAAAAAGTTTGCCCACCCCTGATCTAAGCCCACAGAATCTGTAAACCATGGTAGGCCAGCACGCACAATGCAGAGGACCCTCATGAACAGAAAGGCCATTGTTGGGAAAAAGCACCAGCGTAGAGTTGCCTTGCTTCATCGTCTCGAAATATAGCACACCAAAGCTGCCTGTCTTCTCCTGGTAACCTGCAGCCCAACCTGATTATGCATTACTGTGCATCTGCACACAGCAACCGCAATCCGAACAAATTCAAAAGTGTGTCTATAGCTGTTAAGAAAGGAAACATGTTACTAGACCAAACTGAGAGCTAACTTTCTTTTTTTAAAAAAAAAAAAAATAGAATTTTATTGATTTCATAGAGGAAGGGAGAGGAAGAGAAAGATAGAAACATCAATGATGAGAATCATTGATCAGCCATCTCCTGCACACTCCCAACTGGGGATCAAGCCCAAAACCTGGGCATGTGCCTAGACCAAAAATCGAACCATGACCTCATGGTTCATAGGTCTATGCTCAACCATTGAGCCATGCTGGCTAGACAAGAGCTATCTTTCTTAACTAAATATATGATGTGCTATTGTGGACTAGATCCTATCCTGTCCATCTTTAATGAAAAGTGTAGACCACTCATTCTTATTGGTTACAATAATTTGGCTAGATGCAAGGACATGGTTTATTTGACCTTATAAATTCTCCTTCTACTTAAATTCGCTTTTTTCATGCCAACCTGTCTTGAATGTTCACCTGTACGTGAATACACTTTATAGAACAGGGCAGCTATAGCTGAGGGTCTATTCAATACAAATAGATATGGTTAAAAATTTTTATTGAGGTATAACTGTTATAAAATAAATAATACATATTTAAAGTGTACAATTTATAGTCTGAATTTATATGATTTTATACCTATGCAACCATTGCCTTAATCAGGATAATACACATATAAGCCATTATAGAATAATCTGTGGGCTTACAATCATATAGGTATCAAGGCATGTAGGCATCTGTACTCTTCTGAATATTCGATTTATTCAATTATAAAACTAATTATGGTACAACCTGTTAATTAGAAAATCCACCCCCAAACTCCTGACCATTACAAAATGGTGTTGTATGCTAACACAGTTAAGCCAATTCCCAAAGAGGCCTCACTTATTTTTCTAACCTCATACACTTGTACCTTAAATGAATGTACTGGGAATACGTCCTAATCCAATGATAAAGCATAGTAAAGGCCTGCAGAGAAATCCTATAACTTGCCCTGAATTTAATTTGTAGTCAGCCTGGCCTCTTTTAACTCCTTCTTGCCTATATTTTCTGCCCTTAATTATATCTCTGGTTTCATCTTGGGAGGCAGACTTGAACCACCAAAGGGAAAAATAAAATGCTCTGATGTCATTCATAATGTCGTAAATATTAAAGTTGCAAAGCAAAAATGCACATGCCCGCCATAAAATGCTAACTATTCAATTAAATTCATCCAATGGAAGAAATAAATGTTGCCTACAGGTTTCACACCATTGAAAAAGCTCTTTAGTTCCACCTACCAGGACGCCGGGCATTGACTTCCACTCATCCGTTCCCCTTCTCAGACACTGCCTGCCTTGGCACTTTTTAATAGGCTTTAACCCTTTGCTAAATGTGAGTCCATTTGAAAGAGGCAAGTTAAGCATTTCAGTTCTTAATAAGTACCAGATGCCACCTAACGGGAAAAGGTTCTACATTTCCACCAACTAGAAAACAAACGTGGCAAGGCATGGGCCTCCATTTGACTTCAAGATTTATTAGGAATAAGAAAATATTACTTACAGCTACAGCAAAGTCTTTAAAATGTCAGGTGTGCATGTTTATGTATATGCACTTTTAGGAGGGAATTTAGGAAGGTATAATAGAGAGGCAAAAAAAAAAATCTAATTGTAATACTACATAGTCTCATTTGACATTAAGATTAGGGAACCATAAATAGTACTTTTCCCTTGAATTAAAAAAATGTTTTCACAGAAAGATTTAGATTTATAATCTGTCATGATTCTAATGATACTTATTCAGTGTGCATGAAAAACAGGAAAAAATAAGTACATGCTTTCTTAAATGGGAGAGAAATAATTGAGGATATAGTGGAGTAGAAGATAGCAAATATATAAAATGGATTTTGTGGGTTAAGGTTAGTAAAGAACCTTGTGTTGGTACAAAATAAAATTCATAATCATATACCTCTAATATCTGGTCACCAGCCCAAAGTCTTCCATCTCTGGCCGCTGCTCCTTCCTCATAGACTTCATGTATAACTATAGCATCCTATAAAAGATAAATTCTTATTAATTTTCAACAACCACAAATGCTTCCTTAAACAAACCACCAACCCATAGGCAGCAATCCATAACTTGCTATTTGCTAATAATGTGATATTTTATTTGACCTAAAGATAAACAAAATACACAGTTATGACATATGCAGAGGTATAATTAATTTTTCCTAAGCTTATTATTTCATTCCTTTAGGCCTGGCTTTGCCTAATATTTCAAGTTAAACTTCCCCCATGTGTTTTACTGTAAACTCTGAACATTGCTGCTGTGTAGGAACTTGAGGTGAACTATGTGTCATTCTTATTTATATTTTATGGTATATTTTGAAACATGGTTTCAGGTATTTATTGGTATTCAAGGATTTGGCATATATGTGTGGCCTGATGAATGGGGGTTGTCAGGCCTCATTACTTGGGCAATTAAAGAAAAGAACTTAGTGGAATGAACTGGCCCTGGACAGAGCATGGAGTAAGGGAAAGAGCATTCATGCTCTTAAGTGTAAAACACCTATAGGTTCGAATCCTGACTCTGCCACTAGAATTTTGGGCAAATTAACTCCTGAACTCTGAGTCAGGAACTCTGAGTCATAAAATGAGGACAGTATCTAAGGAGGTAAGCTCTGGTTGAGGACAGGGTTTCATAGTTAATGAATTTAAAAAATAATTTGTATATTTTCAAATTGATCATCTTAAAATTTTTATCACCATAAAAATAACATGTACCATAAAGGACTCAAGAAATATCACAGTAAACACTGAAGGACAAAACAAAACAAAACAAAAAACAAAACAAAAAACAAAAAACAAACAAACACTGAAGAAGAATGCCTCCCACACCAGGCCCTCGGAGACACTCCCTAGAGACAACCACCATCAATGGTTTCATCAGGATCCCTCCAGCCAATTTACATCTACTAGTATACACCCCAAATTTATGTTTTGGGGAGACTATTTTAAAAATATTCAATGGAGTTTATTCACACAATTTTTCTCCTTCATATCGAGCAAGTAGGTAAGCTTTGAAATTTCTTGTCTTGGGTATTTTTGTGGAGCTGAAAATGGAAGCAACCAGGTCGTTGGTTCTTTCTGTTGTTTATAAAACTGACTGAACAGATGTTGTTGAATGGACTATGCTACGTGTCTTAGAAGGCCGCTGGGAGAAGAAAAGAGCTTTTGAGAGGAGACTAGAAACAGAGATCTGTGGGTTCCATGAGAAGTGAGGATTGAATCCTTGCACTGCCTGGTGCCCTCCCATTCTCTGCTTCCCAATCCCCCAGAACACACACAAGGTTCAAGAACCCGCAGGCAATGGTCAAGGGGGGTCAGGCTTGAGGTATAATGATCCATCTTGAAAGAAGTTCTATGTCAGAAGCATGGGGGCTTAGAAGCTGCAGGACTTCTGGTACTTCTAGTCTTGAAGAGATCATGCAGGCTTGGGCACCTATGGGCTTGATGATTACCAGGGTGGACTGATGACAGTGTCCGCAGGGGCCTATCCAAGTCTGGGAGCTTTTGGAGAAACAGGAACTCTGAGAGTTCATGAGCTGCCAAAATGACTGGGTTGAATTACACTTTAGTCCAGAAGTATGGAGCTTCAGAATTAGAATTACATTGACATTAAGTAAATGAAGAAATGAAATATTTCTTGAAAAAATATCATAAACAAGACAGGAAAATAAATCCAACCAATCTACTCCTTAAAAAAAGAAGGTTCCTACACAATTTTTTTTTAATCCTCACTCAAGGATACTTTTTCCATTGATTTATAGAGAAAGAGAGCAGAAGGGAGGGAGGAGCAGGAGAGAGAGAGAGAAAAACATTGACTTGAGAGAGACACATCAACTGGTTGCCTCCCACACATGCCCCCACTGGGGCTGGGGAACAGCAACAGAGGTACGTGCCCTTGACCGGGAATCGAACCCGAGACCCTTCGGCTCTAACCACTAAACAAAACTGGCCAGGCCTACATAAATTCTTGAATAGAGAAGCAACAAAAGAACACACACAAGGTCTATAACCATATGACCCATCTGGATTCCAAATATCTTCACAATATTAAATAATTTCATTTTATCACCACACAGTTCTGAAAACATTCTTTATGATAGCAATGAGAGAAGCAGCCCCCAAAAGCCAGGAACAGTTCCGTGATCCAGACAATTTACATTTCAGACTCTGTGCCGTAATGGATTTAGACCATTCTTTGTTGTAAATGACTTATGAAATTTCCAGGCCCAGGGAGCATTTACACTGCCAAGAATTTGTTCCTCTGAACTGTTCCAGGGAAATGGTTTTGAAGAAACTTGCTGGGTCAGTGGCTTGAGGTGATCCCAGTAACACTGCTAAGATGACACCAAGGGACATTTTTATGAAGGCAATGTGGGGAGAAACTCACGCAAGCTCCCGGTAATGCCCTATGTCACGCCGGTTTTCAGTTTGGTGGGCAAACGCCCATTGTCACTGGATGGAGAGAATCAGACTGGACTCATACTACTCATGGCTTTTACAGAGCTTAATTTTCAGCATACACCCCTTTGATCTTGGAACATTACGAAAGTCAAATGGGAAATTTCCCTTCATTCATACTCAAAAGGAAGGAAAAGACCCCATAAAGTTTTTATTCGATAAAAATTAGTCTGAATTCTTATATACTTTCTGGGTGCTCAATGAACTATTATATATAAAACAAATATACTGTTAATAGTCTCAAATAAATGCTGAACTCACTGCCAATGATCTGTTTTTGGGCCATAAGTCTTTCTGTACAAAAAACTCCCCATTCTTTCTTTCCTTTTGTTTGACTGCTCTCTGATTTCTCTTAAAGTTATCAGGGAAAATACAAGAGAACATGAGACGCTATGACTATTGATAGAAAAAGTCTGCATTTCTTACCACGTGCCCTTATGTGGTTCTGGACAGTTGCATTAACTGGGAGTGACAGAGGTAAGAGGGGACTAATAGTTAAATTGGAAAGGGGGTGGTGAATTGAAAAGAAAAACAGATTTGATTTATTCTTCAAAAGTTATATAGTTTATAGGGTAGGACGGAAGAGTAAAAAAGATACTAGATTGGGATATATAAAGCATCTATTTGACAAGGCTACATTAAGATGGTACATCTGGCACCATACACAGTTATTACAGTATCATTGACTATATTCCCTCTGTTGTATTTTACATCCCTGTGACTATTCTGTAACTACCAATCTGTATTTCTCAATCCCTTCACCTCTTTTACCCAGACCCCCAACCCCACTCCCCTCTGGCAATGATCAGCTGTTTCTATTCCTGTGAGTCTGTTTCTGTTTTGTTCCTTTGTCTATGTTGTTCTTTAGATTTCACATATAAGTGAAATCAGATGGTATTTGTCTTTCTCTGACTGACTTACTTCACTTAGCATAATATCAGGGCCCACTGAATGTACATGGTAATTAAAAGTATCTAAGAAATTTTACTTCTTGCTTTTGAAAAACTGTTGATTAGGTGAAATAGTGGGTCATTAATGAAAGACTGACTTTCATTGTTTTAAATAAAAAATTTGGAATTGATGATACACATCTTATCTCCTCATATTTCTTCCTAAATTTTAATGCTCTGAAGCTTTCACACAAAACTGCTTGTTGGTACAACTCTGAGGGCCCTTTCTCCCACTCTCCTCCCTTCCTATCTCTGTGCATTTAAATAACATTCCTCCACCCTAGAAAACTTCAGTGGCTCTGTCTACCCACACCAATGACTTCTAAAACTCATCCATTCTAGTAGCAGTCTAATAATCATTTTCCTGGGGGTGGGTTGCTGGCTTGTGGCTTTAGAGACAAATGATTATGAGGTAGGCCTCTCGAGTCAGACTTCTCAAATCCTGGCCTTGCTACTTCTGGCCATGGGCCTTGGAAAGACCTCCCCAGGCCTTAGCATCCTCATTTTCATATGGTTTTAACAATACTACCTACACACAGTGCCAGCACATTGCCAGGAAGCAGTAACATCTCACTTATTTAACAATAGGTACCAAAGATACTACACACTTCCCATTTGTAGCCACTTACTCCACAACCAAGCAACCTCAATATTGTTAGTCTCATTTACACTTGGGGAAAAAGAGGCTCAGAAGGGTTTAGACTTGACCAAGTCTTTACAGCTTCCAAGTAGGAGAGATTAAATTGAACTTGGGACTGTTTAATGCCAAAGCCTGTGTTCCTACCACTATAGCAAGATTCTCATCTGTTTTGAATATTACATTTTGCACTTGTATAAAAGCTGACTTGGGATTTTCCATATGGCATCAATTCTGTTGAAATATTGTCTCCTCAACTCAATAGCAAAAGCCTTGAGGGCATGAGCTGATCATTTTATAGAGAGTGAACAGAAAGACGACTTGTGGAAGTGAAAATTGAAGCCTTTGGCTTAATGAGGTGGGGTGATGATCTGTGGATCTCTCTTGCCAGTGTTGGTACATGACCAGGGTTTGACACAAAGCACAATGGGTAGGCCCTCTCCCCACCCCAACATAGAATCTCTCTTTCTTCGTTCCATCATCTTTTCCTTCCTTCCTTCCTTCCTTCCTTCCTTCCTTCCTTCCTTCCTTCCTTCCTTCCTTCCTTCCTTCCTTCCTTCCTTCCTTCCTTCCTCCCTCCCTCCCTCCCTCCCTCCCTCCCTTCTCTCCCTCTCTCACTCCTTTCCTTCTTCCCTTCCTTCTTTCCTCCTGTCCATCTTTTCAATCTGTGCACCCATAGTATTCATTGAATGATTTTTTTTCTACATGAGTGGTTATAAAACATTAAATACAATGATAAAAATTATCCTACATAATAAAAGCCCAGTGACTGAATGGCAGAATGACCAGATCGACTGGTTGACCAGTCGCTATGACCACCAGGGGGCAGACGCTCAATGCAGGAGCTGCCCCCTGGTGGTCAGTGCACTCCCACAGTGGGAATGCTGCTCGGAGATGCAGGTCCACAGCCACTTGGCTGACCAGCACTCCCACAGCGGACCGATCCCTGCAGGCCATGCCCCCCACCAGTGCACTAATCCCGTGCACTGGGCCTCTAGTGTTTAAAATAAAAGGTTGTCCAGTCCAAGAAAACATATTTCTGCTAATTAATGGTATATAGATTTGAGACTCATTTGTAGATGGCCAACTATACCCAAAACTAATTTCCTCTTGGTCGTTATGTGACTTTGACTGGGCCAATAGAAATTTAAGTGAGATGATCTGTTTACTTACTGCCTGAGACAACACTAACAATTTCCCTCTGGACACTCTACATTACTCATTTGACTTGCCAACTCTAGACACAGGGAAGAATTTGATCAGTGAGCTAGAGAATCTTTCAAATATTGTGTTTTCCCTAATTAGAAGGATCAGGAAGGATTTTTAGAGATGTAGGAAAAGTTGTCTGCTTACAAACTTCTCCCTCATCAGCTGATGTCTAAAACAGGTTTAACTGAGAAAAATTCATTTTTTCCCCATCGTTATGGATACCATTAAAGAAATAGATACCCAGGAAGAAGCTGGAAAGCAAATTCATCATATTGTTTAAGGAATTGTTGTTTTAATGTATCCATTCCTAAAAGAGTAAGGTCTTATTTATTTTTAAATATAGTAGATAATACATGTACAGGGTACTAGATTCAAAATAGTATACACTGAAAAGCTTCTCTCCAGCATCTATCCCTCAGCCACCCAATTTACCTAACTAGAAACAAACCTATTAAAAGTTCCTTTTGTATTTTTACAGAGACATTCTATATATCTAAATGTGGAAAGTACAAAGAGCACCAAATGCTTGAGGATCACGCTCCTTTTTATCTGCCGTCTCCTTGGTTTGAGCCAGCCAAGAAACATCTATCTATTCTACAAGACTTGTTTCTGACTCTCTCTCCCAGTGAAGTTGATCCACCCTTCCCGTGGATCACTGCTCTATCTCCTACTATTATCGAACCCATCACAATATCACAATAGCTTGTTCATGGATCTAGGTTCTATATCACTTCCCATCCTCAGTGGAACCCTTCTGAACAGAGGCTGCTTCCAACTGACTCCTCTTTGTAGCCCATGCCAAGCCCAGAGTAGGCACTCAATAAATGTTTGCTAAATGATTATCAAAAATTTGGCTGGAGAATGAAGAAGGTATCAAAATGACCCAGAAAGAAGAGGGTTGGTATGTCATAATCTTTTTTAAAAATACATTTTTATTGGTTGTTATAGAGAGAGATAGAAACATCGATGAGAGAGAAACATCCATCAACTGCCTCCTGCATGCCCCCTACTGGGGATCAATCCTGCAACCTGGGCATGTACCCTGGCAGGGATTTGAACCAGCAACCTCTTGGAGCATGGGTCGATGCTCAACCACTGAGCAGCACCAGCCAGGACGTCATAATCTTAATCTAACCCTACCAAGCTTCTGATGGTAATATACAACAAGCACACCCATCACACATGGATATGAAAGCCACCTGAATTTCCAGAGGATTTACTGTAGCTCACAGTGCAATTTAAAGGAGCCAACTATGAGGGACTTAATTATCACCGAGCCCCACAAAAATGGTAAACTCCTCGAGGGGGATTTAAACTCTGACTTGCTAGAAAAGAATTTCACAACATGCAGTAATATATCCTTAGGCAGAGTCAAAGTCATCAGACACTTCGGCCTATCAATCACCATTTTCTTTATTGTTCAAGCTGCCAACAAGTAGATAAAGTAACTCATAAACACATCAAGCATGCAGCAAAAGGCAATTTTATTGTTGTCACAATTGGCCCATAACATTTAAAGAAGCCATGTGTTAGAAAAATTAAATAAGGGTCTCCTGTGGGCTGAAGGATATCAGTGAGCCTCCTGTGTAGGTGAACTATTTCCACAGAATGAGACTTTATAGTTTACACTTCTAGATATTCAGTGGATTGTTTTAACAAGCATCTAATTTTGATAAAGAATTATATGGTAGAGAGTATTATTAAGGACTATATATATGTGGCTTAATTTTACTGCTTCTAGGCCTGTTTTACTTAATTTGGATTACTCTGAATTGACCAATCTTTGCCATATTCATAAAAGCTCCTGCCCTCACTCCCCACGAAATAATCCTAGGGGACATTTTAACTACGGAAAGGTTTCACATTAAATTTCACATTTAGGTGGAGAACGTATTTACCCATTATCCAAAAAGAGTGTTATGTCTTATTTTCCTGTTTTACAGGAAAAAGCCCTCCTAACAAGAAAGACCCATGAGGGCCAAAAGAAGTATTAAAATACTATAAATAAATTGGGTATTCTTTTTTCCTCTGGAAGAAATCATAGTTCACATTTGTGGCTTTAGAGGAATAATGCAACTTTAATTAATTAATTAATTATTTTTAAAATATAATTTTATTGATTTCAGAGAGAGGAAGAGAGATATAGAAACATCAATGATGAGAGAGAATCACTGACTGGCTGCCTGCTACACACCCACTACTGGGGATCAAGCCCACAACCTGGGCATGTGCCCTGACTGGGAATTGAACTGTGACTTCCTGGTTCATGGGTCAACTCTCAACCACACGGGCCAGGCAATAATGCTACTTTTAAACATCATTTAATGGAGTTCCCCTCTATGGCCATCAGTGTTCAGAAATAGTACAGACACGTGTTATACACAGTTGACTACCTTCTTAGCAGCAAGGCTAAGCTGATGAGGGGTGATAAATAGTGGGATAGTAAAATTTTAGTCCAATGCTGTACAAACCAAAATTATATTCAACTCTAAGCTGAAAAAATTTGTGTAGCTATTTTAAGTTACTGATTTGTGATGGCTACTGTAGTGGAGAGGTTTTTTTTTTTTTTTTTAAGTGTTGAGTTAAAACTCTTAAAGTATATCTCACTTTGAGCAAAGTTGATAGGCTCCAAACTGTATTTATATAAATAAAGGGATGAGAGTCTTAGAACATTATTATTTTCTGTCCCAAATCCGTGTGAACAAATGCTTTAAAAACCAAACATCCTTATTATATCTCAACTAGAGGCCCAGTGCACAACATTCTTGCACTGGTGTGTGTGTGTGTGTGTGTGTGGGGGGGGGTGTCCCTCAGCCTTGCCTGTGTCCTCTCGCAGTCTGGGACCCCTTGGGGGATGTCCGCCTGCTGGCTTAGGCCTACTCCTTAAGCTGGCAGGCGGACATCCCCTTAGGGGTCCTTAGTGCTGCTGCAGAGGCAGGAGAGGCTCCCTCCACCACCACTGCGCTCGCCAGCCTTGAGCCTGGCTTTTGGCTGAGCAGCATTCCCCGTGGGAGCACACTGACCACCAGGGGGAAGCTCCTGTGTTGAGTGTCTGCCCCTTGGTGGTCAGTGTGCATCATAGCGACTGGTTGTTCCACTGTTCGGTCGATTTGCATATTAGGGTTTTACTATATAGGCTTAGAATGTAATTTGAGAAAAAGAAAGAAAAAGGGCAGTAAAGTGTGGAAGCAGGATCCAAGGATTGGGGATGTGAGGAGTTAAATTTTCTGACAGCTCTGCATGTAACCAACTTTGCAAGTGGTTCCGCATGAATCACTTTGTTGATGATGCTTAATATAATCATTAAAACACAGTCGAATTATGTGACTTCTAAAGCCATCCAGCTCTAAAATTTTAGACCACTATGGACTCATACCTTGTGCAAAGTGAAGTAGAGAAAGCCATTGAGTTACACGGATATTTAGGCCCTGCTTAGGAATAAGACTTCCTTCTAAATGGCAAACCAGAAGAATCCCAACAACTCTCATAGGCTAAGAGAGTTCAGTAAGATATGGGGTTGAGTCAGACTTTGTATTAGTTATCTTTTGCTGCAAAACTCACTGGCTTAAATAAAAAAAAAACTAACCATTTGTTTGTTCTTAATTCTTCTTTTTCTTTTTAATCCTCACCCGAGGATATTATTCAATTGATTTTTAGAGAGAGTGCGAGAGGGAAAGACAGAGAGAAATATCAATGTGAGAGAAACATATCGATTGGTTGCCTCCTGCACATGCCCCATAGGCAGGGCTTAGGCCGGGGAGGAGCCTGCAACTGAAGTATATGCCTTGACCAGAATTGAACCTGGGATCTTTCAGTCGACAGGTCAACACTCTATCAACTGAGCCAAACGGGTTAGGGCTGTTCATAATTCTGTCGGTTGAAAATTTGAGCTGGGCTCAGCTGGGCAGTTCTTCTGCTCCATGTTGTGGCATTTGGGCTCTCACATGAGAGTGAGTCAGGTTGTCTGGGCCTTAGGTGGGATGGCTGGGCCCCTTTTCCTCCATGTGCTCTCTCTCTATGGTGTGTCATCTGCCAGGAGGCCAGTCCAAGCTTGTTTGCAAGGTGGCAGTATTTCAGGACAAGAGCTAAGCTCCAGGCCAAGGCATGAAAGTCACACAATGCCACTTTCACTACTATTGGCCAAAGCAAGTCAATACACCACATCAATTTCAATGAATCAAGAAAGAGCATCATAGAATTTGTGGTCCATTTTAATCTACTGCAGACTCTATCAGGTCAGCTAGATGAATTTTCCAGCCTGTAAACAATGGAAGGCAGCAATGTCTGATGGGAAGAGTCCTGGTTATAGCCAATAAACCCATGTTCACACTTTAGCTCTGCCACTTATAGCTTTGTGATACTTCTATTAAGTTATTTAACTTTTCCAAACCAATGTTCCTTTCTCTGTAAAGTGGAACAAATAAATCCTATCTTGCAGGGTTTGAGGATGAAATGAGATTACGTATATAATGTCAAGCAAAGGGTCAGGCAAAAGATGTTGAATAATTGCTAATGAAGGGCCCAAATACTAATATATCTAAGGTTTAAGGGGCATATTTGGTACATAAAGGAATACATATGTGTCAGAGTGATCAAAATTCATGATTCTAAAGAAGAATGATACCAGCAGTGGTCCATATTTTAATTTTGAATTTTCCTGTTATCATGGTGAGCCCAGAAAATAACTAGTTGCTTCTTTTCAAGAGAGATTATGCGGAGAACCAAGATGGCGGCATAGGTTAACGCCGGAGTTTGCTGCTTTGAACAACTACTTCAAAAGTGAAACTAAAACACGGAACGGACATCACCCAGAACCACAGGAACACTGGCTGAGTGGAAGTCCTACAACTAGGAGGAAAGAGAAACGCATACCGACACTCAGAGGAGGCGCAGTGCTTAAGTCAAATTCTGAGGTGCGGAGTGCGCGGAGCGGGCTGGCGGCGGAGGGCGCGGTTGTTGTTTTCAATTGGGAGGGAGTCGCAGACTCTGAGCTCCAGATACAGGCGAGTCTTTAGGGACCCAGGCTCAAACGGGAGAAGCGGACTGTCTGGCTTCGGTCAGAGCGAGTGCAGCTTTCTCTCCGAGCCTTGCAGCGGGTGCTGGGACTCAGAGAGGCAGAGCCCCTGGGGACAGGACTGAGAGCCGCCATAACTGCTCTCTCTGGCCCACCCTGTTGATCCTGTTCGACCCGCCCCGCCCAAGCCCTGCACAGAGGCATTTACCGGATAGCCTCAGGCAAAGGCTAGATTAGCACCTCCCTAGAGGACAGAAGTTCTCTCACTGCTGACACAGCTGATTCTCATAGCCACTTGGCCTGGAGGTCAAACCCTCCCTGGAATTAGCTACAACAATCAAGATTTATCTATAAGACTGCGAACAAAGACCACTAGGGGGTGCACCAAAGAAGCATAACAAAATGCGGAGACAAAGAAACAGGACAAAATTGTCAATGGAAGAAATAGAGTTCAGAACCACACTTTTAAGGTCTCTCAAGAACTGTTTAGAAGCTGCCGATAGACTTAATGAGATCTACACGAAAACTAATAAGACCCTCGATCTTATATTGGGGAACCAACTAGAAATTAAGCACACACGGTCTGAAATAACGAATATTAAACAGACGCCCGACAGCAGACCAGAGGAGCGCAAGAATCAAGTCAATGATTTGAATTGCGAGGAAGCAAAAAACATCCAACGGGAAAAGCAAAATGAAAAAAGAATCCAAAAATGCGAGGATAGTGTAAGGAGCCTCTGGGACAGCTTCAAGCGTACCAACATCAGAATTATAGGGGTGCCAGAAGATGAGAGAGAGCAAGATATTGAAAACCTATTTGAAGAAATAATGACAGAAAACTTCCCCCACCTGGTGAAAGAAATGGACTTACAGGTCCAAGAAGCGCAGAGAACCCCAAACAAAAGGAATCCAAAGAGGACCACACCAAGACACATCATAATTAAAATGCCAAGAGCAAAAGATAAAGAGAGAATCTTAAAAACAGCAAGAGAAAGTAACTCAGTTACCTACAAGGGAATACCCATACGACTGTCAGCTGATTTCTCAACAGAAACTTTGCAGGCCAGAAGGGAGTGGCAAGAAATATTCAAAGTGATGAATACCAAGAACCTACAACCAAGATTACTTTATCCAGCAAAGCTATCATTCAGAATTGAAGGTCAGATAAAGAGCTTCACAGATAAGGAAAAGCTAAAGGAGTTCATCACCACCAAACCAGGATTATATGAAATGCTGAAAGGTATCCTTTAAGAAGAGGAAGAGGAAGAAAAAGGTAAAGATACAAATTATGAACAACAAATATGCATCTATCAACAAGTGAATCTAAGAATCAAGTGAATAAATAATCTGATGAACAGAATGAACTGGTGATTATAATAGAATCAGGGACATAGAAAGGGAATGGACTGACTATTCTTGGGGGGGAAAGGGGTGTGGGAGATGCGGGAAGAGACTGGACAAAAATCGTGCACCTATGGATGAGGACAGTGGGTGGGGAGTGAGGGCGGAGGGTGGGGCGGGAACTGGGAGGAGGGGAGTTATGGGGGGGGGAAAAAAAAGGAACAAATGTAATAATCTGAACAATAAAGATTTAATTAAAAAAAAAAAAGAAAATGGCAAAAAAAAAAAGAGAGATTATGCAACAAGGATATTTTAGGTTATTCTTTCTCAAGTCATGACTGCTCAGGGATAAGTCCAAGGGACCATTTTTAAAAAATATATTTTATTGATTTTTTACAGAGAGGAAGGGAGAGGGATAGAGAGTTAGAAACATCGATGAGAGAGAAACATCGATCAGCCGCCTCCTACACACATCCTCCTGGGGATGTGCCCACAACCAAGGTACATGCCCCTGACCGGAATCGAACCTGGGACCTTTCAGTCCGCAGGCCGATGCTCCATCCACTAAGCCAAACCGGTCAGGGCCCAAGGGACCATTTGAATGCTTCAAAATCTAAGCCAGACTACAAGAGCCCTGTGCCTGAATATATTTTCTTCTGATTTAAGTTAAGTACAATCTTCATTGTTCGTGGTTTCTGTATTTGTAAATTCACCTACACTCTTAAATGAATGCTCTTGGTACTTTTGCGGTCATTCGTGGACGTGTCACAGAGTGGTGACAATTTTGAGTAGCCAGATTCACTCGTTCCCAGCTAAGGTAGAACAAGGTGACATTCGGCTTCTTGTTTCAGTTCTCATACTGTAAGCATCCTTCTGTGGTCTTTCTAGTGCCAGCTGCTTTGCATTTTTGTTTGTGATTTAATTGTTTAAAATGGCCCCAACAACAGGGCTAAAGTGCTGTTTGATGTTCCTAAGGGCAAGAAGGCTGTGATGTGCTTTAAGGAGAAAATACATGTGTTAGTTGACCTCCTTTGGCCATGAGTTCAATGGCAGTGATCAACAATATATATTAAGTAAGGCATCTTTAAACAGAAACACCCATAATACAAATGAAAATGTTGTGACCAGAGGCTCAGAGGAATCTAATTCTGTATTTCCTTAGAAGCAGTGGGCGAGTAGTCACCAATTCAGTGTTTGCTGCAATTTAATAGAATATAATTGCGGTGAATACTAAGAATTGGCTGTACTTCCTACTGGTGCTTTTCTTTGGTGATACTACAGTACAACAAGACTTAGGAGCCTAATATGCAAGGGGATAAAGGTAGAAATGCAGACAAATGCTATCGATAATAGAGATGGCAGGACTCATGTCAACAACGGCAGTTCCCCGTTGTCCCCGCCACAGTAGGCAGTGGGTTATTAACCCAAGGATGAGAATTAGTTTTTTTTGTTTTTTATGGACAAGAAGCTTTAAACATCAGAGCCAAGGTGTCTAACATTACAAAGATAAGAATAATTCCAAGGGGGAGAAGTGGGAAGAGAGGGAGTGATGGAAAAGGAAGGCAGAAGGAGGGAGGGAGGAAGGAAGGGAGAGAAGGGGAGAGAGAGATTGAGTTACTCTATAAGGATGCGACACAGAGAAGAGCACTGGACAAACTTGGAACACTCCACAATTATAATACCTGGCCTCCTAGCTCCCTTTCCAAGCCCAACTTATACAACGGTTTCTCTAACTCTTTCTCTCTTAAGCCCCAAGGGCCCGTCCTTTGCTGGAACTTGTGTTCTGAGCCATTTCTTCTGCGGCTCACTTCTCCCACCTCTGTGGCTTCTAAATAAACTTTCTCTTATAATATGAGTCTTGGTTCTGAATTCTTCTCAGCCAGAACTCAAGAACTGAGGTTGCCGAATTGAGACTAACACCTGGTGCCCTTTTCCCGCTGCTAACAAAAGGACTCCACTTACTCCAAATCTGAGCCGTTCCAAGTTTATATTTGTCTAGACCAGTGATGGCGAACCTTTTGAGCTCGGCGTGTCAGCATTTTGAAAAACCCTAACATAACTCTGGTGCCATGTCACATATAGAAATTTCTTGATATTTGCAACCATAGTAAAACAAAGATTTATATTTTTGATATTTATTTTATATATTCAAATGCCATTTAACAAAGAAAAATCAACCAAAAAAAAATGAGTTCGCTTGTCACCTCTGACACACGTGTCATAGGTTCGCCATCACTGGTCTAGACAACATGAGGCCCTTTTGCTAGTACTGCCATCAGTAATTTTGCATGTGACTTGCTCTAATGAAATAGGCTTTCCCAATTATTTAAGTGTTTTTTAAAAAGTGAAGACAGTTGTTTTACTTTTAAAATTTCATCTCATATTTTAATAAGAAAACATATTTCACATCAAGTGCCATTATTCAAATGCCTGAACATCTCTATTTGTGAAAATGTCAAGCACACTTTTGTGTTGGTTGGTTTTATGGGTCTTCATAAGCAAAAGTTTCCGAATGGCTGGTGGCTCTGTTCTGCCTGCTCCCAAAGCCAGGAAAATCTGAAGCCGAGCTCAGGATGAGCTCTGGGTGCAGAAGCACAGAAAGGCATGAGGCAGATCAGGGCGGGACCCTGTGGGCACATCAGGTTGGGCAGGGCCACAGGCCACAGCCATGGTGCCATGGTGCTGCTGTGCCTCAGTCTCTCACCTGCTCCACCCTTGGGGAAGCTTGCTGCTGCTTTTTGGAAGGAAGAGCCCTGAGGCAGTCCCCATATTCACTGGAAAAGGGGCCTGGTTCGATTCCGGTCGAGGGCACATACCTCGGTTGGAGGCTCTATCTCCAGGCCCTGGTCGAGGCTAGTATGGGAGGTAACCAATCGATGTGTCTCTCTCACATTGATGTATCTTTCTGTCTCTCCCCCTCCTTTCCACTCTTTCTAAAAAAATCAGTGGAAAAATATTCTTGGGTGAGGATTAACAAAAAAATAAGAACAAACAACAGAAACCTGAAGGGGCTGTAGCTATACAATGGAAGTCAGCAAGAGTCCAATAAATTTATCTATCAGACTCTTATAAATTAGGGTTCACCACACAGATGCTCTACGAATCTCAGAACATAGTCAGGACTTCACTTAATTCCATAAAACTATGTCACAAAAGGAACAAAGAGATAGTCTATATATCCTAATCTCAATTTATTCATCTGTCCTATATATATGCTTGGAGGTATGAAGATATGCACCTACCAAACCTTCAAAGAAAAAGAAAATGGATCACAATGCTCAGTACCTACTATTTTGCAATACTGAAATATCCTCAGGAAATAAACTATAGACAACATAAATAAGCATTAAGTCAGCAATAGATATAGTGGCTTGTTTGACAAAAAAATAAGGATTAAATGATCAGTTACACAAGAAGCAATGACACCATTCTGTGTGTGTGTGTTTTGTTTTAAAGCAATGGACTGTGTAAGCTATCCTGAAACTCAAACGCAAGACTGCAAACTCTTACACACTATTTACAGATAACTAAAATGTGAAATGAAAATCACAGCAATAAAACAGCTAATAAAAGAATTGTTAAAAAAAAGAATTGTTGCGAATATATAAAGAACGTTACCCATTTTCAGACTCTGAAAAGCTTCCTCAGTCAAGCTTACAAAAACCTGTTTTATATTTACTTAAAATGGAGTTCCCTTGCCAAGTCTGATTTAACAAAAAATTGAGACTCATCAATATGAATATAATTTTTCATACTGAAATATAGATTTATTTTAAGGAAATGGAACAATATTTGCCTTAGAGTTTATAAGTCCCTATAGTTCCATCTGGTCCTTATTTATCTAAATTTTATTCAGCTTGCATAATATTTTTGCTTACAGTTATATTCTTTAAGATCAGAAATGTCCAAATCTGGAAATTCAGAGGTATTATTCGTTAACATTCTTTCAGTGTGATTCATAGACTTTTTGCAAACTTCACTTTGATTTTAAAATAAAACTAAGGTAATAAGATGTTTTGTGTAAAAATATATGACTTAAGCAATAACGATAAAAGGAGCCTGACTTTGGGAGATTACAAGCCAAAGCAAACCACACTCCTTATGAAATAGACTGTGCAAAGTTCATTTGAAGGGGAATAGCAAAATAAAACACTTAATCAAATGTGAAATAGCTTTCTATTCTGCTTACTTTAAACAACTATCTAGTGGTTTCAATTGCTGCAGTCCTACATTTACATGGTCAAGAGCAGTAATATAGTGAAGGGTTAAATGAGAACCTGACATATGGGTATGGCTAAAGGACAGATACTGTATGCTTCACTTCAATTTCTAGGTGGATGAACTTTCACATATAGCATCGAAATGGGAGTCCATCTACTTGGATGCCTCCTGCTAATGTACCTGCCCTACAGAACTTCTGTTTAATAAGAACAAGTTACAGTACTACTAAATCAGGTGGTGAAAAAAATACAGGTTTGAAACTTGGAGAGAAATGACAATATGTTGCATCTGACATCCCAGGCCTTTTTGATATTAAGAATATGGAAATGTTAAAATTTATCCTGGGAATCCACTGGCCTAATTTATAATGGGATGGTACCAAGACTATAAAAAGAATACAAATACCCTAATCTAATTGTTTTCCTCTTGCAAAGAGACAAGACCCATAAGAACAATAAAAGTATAGCAACTAGGGATTATTTAAAAAAATATTTTTTTATTGATTTCCAAGAGGAAGGGATAGGGAGAGAGAGAAGTAAATGCATCAATGATGAGAGAGAATCATTGATCAGCTGCCTTCTGCATGCCCCCTAGTAGGAATCGAGCCCAGTGTGTCAGCATTTTGAAAAACCCTAACTTAACTCTGGTGCTCAAAATGTTTCCTTGACCGGAATCCAACCCAGGGCCCTTCAGTCAGCAGGCCAACGCTCTATCCACTGAGCCAAACCAGCTAGTGCTAGGGCTTATATTTTTAAACTCACCTTTCTAAAGTAATAATAATTACTAGCATCCATAAAATGAAACAAAACAAAAACAATGATTATGCCTTATTCTCTAGAAAAAAAAAAAAAGCAAGGCTTTGCAGTTTTTTTTTAAAATATATATTTTATTGATTTTTTACAGAGAGGAAGGGAGAGGGATAGAGAGTTAGAAACATCGATGAGAGAGAGCCATCAATCAGCTGCCTCCTGCACACTCCCTACTGGGGATGTGCCTGCAACCAAGGTACATGCCCTTGACCGGAATCGAACCTGGGACCCTTGAGTCCGCAGGCCAATGCTCTATCCATTGAGCCAAACTGGTTAGGGCAAGGCTTTGCAGTTTAAAGGAATTTGTGAGACAGGAATAAAAGAGAGAGAGAATGAATTTTCTTATACTATCGTTTTGAAAAAAAGTTATAAATGTAAATGTTCCTTCCTGATTAAAAAACAAAACCTAACAATAATAATATCCTTGCAGAGTGGCTGCCTGCCTTTGTCAAAATATTTCTCAAGATGGGGCACGCACTGTCCCAGGCACCTTTGGTCAGCTAACCTTCAGAAAGTCCTTCCTTATAGTCATGTGAGATTTGTTTTTCAATGAGCCCCCTTGGGAGCACCTGAATTGATCAAGGTAGCCTTGGTGTGCATTGTCCCTTTGGTGTTCCTTCTTCCAGTCTGTTCTATTCTTTCTCAAATGCTGTGATTTCAACAACGTTCTTGTTAACTGCAGAATCATGCCCAGAAATGAGTAGGGTACTCTAGCTACAGTTAAAATCGATCAGAGAAGCATTCCGTACAGATCTAATAGCATATGCAAAAGCCTGGCATTAGGTGGGAGCAAGACCCATAGAAGGAACTGAATAAGGCCAGCATGGCTGGAATTCAGAGTGGTGCAATGAGGCTGGTCAGAGAGTCATGTTTTTAAGTGTATCAGGCACTATATGGGGGTACTAAAGATGCAAAATAAAATAAAACAGGCCTGTTCTCAAGGCTCAGGGTCTGGTGGGGAGGTGGATAACTCCTTTTTACAGAAGACTGATGACACATAGTATAGCGCTAGAAAAGGGACACAAATAGTGTGGCTTTGGAATCAGACTGTCTAAGTAAACCCCAACTGGACCAAATGCTAGTATTATGTCATCAGAGAAATTACCTAACTAAATTTGTGCCTCAATTTCCTCATCTGTAAAATGGGAACATTGCTTTCCCATAGTGATAAACCTTATTGGGTTGCTGTGAGAATAAAATGAGATGATACATATTAATAATAGTTCCTGAATCACTTTATAAAACTTTCATGCTAAAAAAACCCAAATATCTAATTGTCAGAAACAAAATCGTATTTCTCACAGCACAAGAAACGTACCAAAGACACACAGATGAAGGGAGCTAAGAATCTACTTTAATATGACTGTTTACTACTACTACTACTACTACTACTACTACTACTACTACTAACAACTAATAACTCTGTATAGACAAGCACTGGGAAAAGTCCTTTTTATTCTTTTTTTCTTTATATTCTTTATTTTAATTAATCCACATACCAACCTCAAGAGGTATATTTTGTCACCATCACTATTTTATGAAGGAAGAAGCAGACTTAGAAGAGTTAAATTGCTTGTCCAAGGGCCCCCAGTTAAAGGTCTGGGATTCTGAGGCCACAGGGCCAGCATCATTACTCTGCTGTGCTGCCTGAGAGGGTTGACAGAACACATTGTCTACAGTTTGGGACCTTTGGAAATGATACCCAGAGACAGGAAACGGACAGAATGAGGATCCCGAAGAAACTTACTTCGTTCTTTCTCCACCTTACTGTTCAGTCCCAAGAACAGTTCACGTCTGCTAAAACTCTAAGATAAAAGATTGACTTTTTAAGTTTTTTCTTCTCTTCTCTAGAATTCCCCAGGCAGAGGACAATGGAGAAAAAACACCTTCTAATCAGCAAGCAAACGTGTCTGAGAAGAGGGCTTTGAGGGCTTCAGGGAGAGGTTTGAGGAATATGGTGTGCTCGTTGTAAGACGTAAGAGTCCTTGGTCTTTCCTTTGGCAGAATAGGCCAAGTCCTCTGAGCTGCAAGATTTCATGCAAATTACCATTCCAAGACCAAAGAGAGGGAGGGAGGGGAAGACAAGGTGACAGGATGGGTGGATAGTTGGGTGGAAGGAAATAAAAAATATGAATTAATATACTATCTCTTTTATGCAACATGTCGATCTGGTTTCCTGGCTGTGTCTCCCCCTCAAATTCACAAGTTGAAGTCCCATGTGATATTAGGAGGAAGGGCCTTTGGAAAGTGATTAGGTCACGAGGGCAAAGCCCTCATGAGTGGGATCTGTGCCTTAAAAAAGAGGCCCCCCAGCGCTCCCTTGATCCTTTCATCAGGAGAGGATAACGAGAAGCCTGTAACCCAGAGACCCTCAATCAACCATGCTGGCACCCTGATCTTGGACTTCAGCCTCCAGATCTGTGAGAAATAAATTTCTGTTGTTTATAAGCCACCCAGTCTGTGGTATTTTGTTATAGCAGCCCAAATGGACTAAGACACTGGCTTGCGAGACACAAATAAAACCTAGCCTACATTAATTAAATCTATAAAGTGTGTACTAAGCTCTACTTTTTTCTACTTTCCAGAGGAAGTCCCTGTTTTAATAGCCCCTGTTATGATTTTTCATTGGTTGATTCCCTATATTACACCATAAACATTAAAGCAGTAGAATCAACTTGAATGAACGTGTGAGCTCTTTGAAGACAGGGTTTTTCACTCAATTTTGTATTCTTAGCACTAAGCAAAGGGCAGCCTTTGAGCAAACATATGCAACCTATCACAGAAGAGCCATATTCACCAAAAGCAGACCTGGGAGCACATCAGAAGATTAAAACAACAGAGGCAGGGTTTGTCGTGGAGGATTGGGTCCAGGTGTGCTCATAAACCCTCCTGGAGGCTCACCCTCATCATTATCTTGGTATTTTAAAAGGTCTATTTAGATGACCTTCTGCAAATGCATTGGGATGCTAAATGAGATCTCCCTCTGTGATCTCGGAAACCATCTGTCTCTGCTCCAGAGACACTATTTATAGCAGATAGGACTGATGTGGTGTCAAGATCAAGTCCCAGAGGCTTAATTCCACTCAAGACAGCAAAAATATCTGTTGGACAAACAACAAAGAGGGAACAGAAACCCTAATTGGGAAGGTTGGAGCAGATGCTTGAGAAGAGTCATGGGCACGCAAAATGTGCTCTTTCCCGGCACTGGAGGGGAGCAAGGATGCACCACATAATCAAATGCGCAAGGGCAAGTGCAAAGGCACTTTTGAGAGTGAGTGTCAACATTGTCCAGTTTCCTTTCCTATGGTCTCGTCTTGCTCTGCTAACTTCCTGCTGGCTGGATGCCTTCCTAGGATCTGACTGGATCATGTGACCTGGAGTGTTGATTAAGCTGCATGTTCCATGCTAAAATTTGGAGGGGGAAAAAGAAAGACCTTCATGGTGATAAACAATGGTTTTATTTGTTAGTGCACCTTCTACCCCGTGCTGTCCAGCCTCACCAAAACGACATGCCTAGATATTACAGTGAGTCTAACTTACAGATTTGACGAGGTACCCGAGGTTAGGAAATAAAAGCTGTGTCCCATTTCTCATTTGTAAGTGGTGCTTAGCCTTCCAAGGACAATGGGATTTACAGTCTCAAAAGGCAGGGTTATATATTATGGACCTCAAGATGCTCTTAAGGCAATTTTTGGTGGCCTCATGGTGGCAAGAGAAGCAGAGCATAGTATTTAACAAGCAGCCTCACACCCAGGATGCAGGAGGGGATGGGAGCAGCAGAAGCCCGCAGCCTGGCAGCCAGTAGCACAAACGTATGCAATATTAAAGACCCACGAGCAGCGTGGGCACATCTTATTTAGCTTTTCTAACCAGCCCACACAAGGCAAAGTAGAATTAATAACAACAAAAGCAAATATATATATATATATCAGCTAACAAACTCATTCAGCTAGGCCAGACATGCTGACTCAAGTCTTCTGATTTCCAATGGGAAACCCAGTTCTGCCTTATTTTAAGCAGTATAAAGAGACTTATATTTGCAAGAAATATATTTCTTGCAAATACGTAAGGTTCCTTATATTTCTTGCAAATATTTGCAAGAAGTAAAAAGGTTCCTTTTTGCTTATGAAAGAATTCACTACACACTTTTCTACACTTGATTCATTTCAAATGTAGCTTTATTGATACAAATGTAATGATTAAACATTCAGAAGCATCTCTTTAGGAAAATGAGAAAACAGGCCCTGAAGGGAAGGCACACCCAATGTTCAGGGTCAACCAGCAGTTTCTGAATACCACCCCAATGGCCTTAGTAATACCTACACATACTTCCCTACTGTTTATAAAGTCTCTGATCCTCACCACAACCCAGTGGGTGAGGATTATTAAGCGTGGAAACTGAGGCTTGGAGAAGGTACACGTCAAGTGCAATTGCTTACTATGTGCTAGGCACCCTGGCTAGGCACCATATACTGGTCATCTCATCGATCCTCCTAGCCACTCTGTAAGAGATTACAGATTACCCATTAATAGATCATGGGTCAGGAAATGAACTCTGAGAGGTTAAGGAACCCGTCCCAGCTGATAAATGGTCGAGAGGAAATATGACTGAGAGCTAACAGAGAAATGAACAGTCAACCATCTGCTCGGAGATCAGAAGAGGAGAGGCCATAGAAGCTGAAGAAGTTAGGCAAGACATTTTATAGAAGGTAAAGAATCTTGGTGAGGATAGTGGGGAGGGAAGAGGGCAGAAAGAGAGCAATTTGAGGGGAGTGGGGCAGGTCTGAGAGGCTGGATTGCATTGCAGGTTTGGGGAACGGGGTCTGCTCTGGTGCTATGTTGGTGGTGTGTTACTTTCTGTCCATATTAGGAGCTGGCTGGAGGGTGGGTCAAAGCATTTCTATGAACAGCTCGAAGACCAGATCCCATATAATTAGGAGGCCTTATTAAAAATACAATGAAAAAATGTAGCCCAAATCAAGTCACTTAAAGGGAAAATTAAGGAAGAGTTTACCCCTTTCCTCAATAACAGAGAGCATTCCAAGCCAAACAATGAGAAATGTAGAAAAGTTCGGCAGCCTTAAGAAGGCAAAGACCCATGAAAAGGCTGGGAGCTAAAACTAGCTGTTGAGCTAGTTAAATTAGCTGTTTCTACTTCTATCCATGCTGATGGAAAAACGTAGTGCATATGGGAAGCCACACGCAGCAGTTCCTGCATGCAGCGGCAAATGGAGATTATTCAGGAAATAAGTTATCCTCAACTCTGGAGAAAAGCTTTTAGCAAGCTTTCATCAAACGGAAGAAGATGAAATCCTATATAATAAAAGCCTAATATGCAAATTGACTGAACAGCGTAACAACCGATCACTATGACATGCACTGACCACCAGGGGGCAGATGCTCAATGCGGGTGCTTCCCCCAACCCGTAGGCCCCAGGCCAGCCAAGGAGGGTGCCAGCAGGGGCCCCCTGAGCACTCCATAGATTGGCCCTGGTTGCTGACCAGGCCTAGGGACCCTACTCAGTGCATGGATTTCGTGCACTGGGTCTCTAGTGTTTTAATAAACAAACACTGGCCTCTGAGCACATCAGGCTCAGGTGCTTCACTAGTAGGATGGAACAGAACATCGGGATTCTCTAGGTTGGGCCTGATAGCAGAAGAGAGAAGGACCATGACTAGGAAACATGGGCAAGGCATTAAGACCCAGGTTTCTGTAGCATATACTGTGTTTGGGTTGCCTAGTGCTTTAGGGGGCTAATAGCTGTTACAGAAAAACAGAATAGGACCTTCTCACCCCTTGATACTACTAGCACAGAAACATTATATTCCTGCCAAAAATGGGAAACATCATTTTATTAATCATATTATAGTTACTGTTATCTGTAAACCTGGCATATACAATTTATTTCTTACTAAATAAAATAGGCAAAAGAAATATCAAAATATTCATTTAAAAAAAAACATATACATTAATAAGAGTGATTGTCTCTAAGGAGAGGCCCTGGTTGAAGCTGAGGGTGGGGTAGAGGGCAAGCCTAGGGCAAAAGGACAGGAGGGATATTTATTTTTCGCTTCATATCCTTTTGTGTCAATTTAACTTTGTGAATACATTACTTATTCAAATATACATGTATTGATTAATCACATCTTGAGGAAATAAAAACCCATGATGTTTTACATTCTAATGGCACTATTGATTAGTGACAATCAAAAGGTACTACATAATCAAAGATCTATCATCCAAGCAGAAACTAATATTCTAGACCAATTTAAAAAAAATTATGACTGGATGAGACCATGTGAGAGTAAAGCAAAGCTAAATTGCTGGGCTAGAACTGATGTATACTTTTATCTAGCATTCCATTAAATAATAATGATGATGATAACAGCAACAGTTCATACCTATATTTACAGTTTGTATATCCAGGCACCATCCTAAACATTGTTATAATAGTTCTAAATGCTGCTATGATGTAGTTGATCTAATAAGCACTTATAAAAAATATTCAGCATCCTAGATGGACAAAATCCTGACTATTAAACACTCAGAAACATTTGAAAGCTGCCCAAAATATGGATACAAGCCCATTTACAATTATTTATTTTCCCCATACCATAAAAAAACAAACTCTTCCATAAAGTGACACATGGCCACGAGGAGGCTCAAGAGTAACTTTGTGACAGTGGCTACATTTCACATGTAGAAACTTACCAAGGGTGTGTCTCTTCCTCCCACAATGCTGAGGCCAAGCCCCGAATGTCCCTTGGATATTTCTATGATCATCTCCTGGCCGGGGACAATGGGACACGTGGCAGGATCCACTGACAGAGGCGCCTGGAAACCACCTGGAGAAGGAGTGAACACGGAGTAACTGGCAGGCAGGAGACGAAGCTCCGCTCGCAAACTTGTAGAGTACACGCTCTGCATGTGCTTATCATTTCACTCTTTTTCTGCCAAGCACCACGGAGGAAAAGGCTGGGTCATTCCTGCCCATTCACCCAGAGATGAAACATGACATTCCTATGACACTTTTGAGATTAAAGCAATAACTAACCCCCTTCCCAAATCATCCATGTTAGCTTGAAAACTTTCAATCTTAAAATACACCATAAATTATGATGTAACTGAAAAAAACCAAGCAAAATCAATTACCTAAAAATGATCCCAAATGTATACATAGTAAAAAAAAAAGTGTTATATAAACACAACTCAAGAATTAATTGCTGGCTCCATAAATGAAAAGTTTGTTAAAAGTATGTATTATTGCTCTTTTATAAAGATTTACTTTTTGGAACTATTGTTTTAGACTGGGTTTTTCTAAAAGCTAGGAGAGAAAAATTTATTGGCTGAGAAAAGATTTTTAATATATATTTTTATTGATTTCAGAGAGGAAGGGAGAGGGATAGAGAGACAGAAACATTAATTGGCTGCCTCCTATAAGCCCTCTAGTGGGGATCGAGCCTGCCACCCAGGCATGTGCCCTGACCAGGAATTGAACTGTGATCTCCTGGTTCATAGGTCCATGCTCAACCACTGAGCCACACTAGCTAGGCAGAAACGATTTTTAATACCCATTTGTCTAGCATAAATTCTACATATCTGTATTTTCCAGATGACTAAAGCTAATCCATTGAAAAATCAAAACAGTCAAATGTTATTTTCAAGAGTCTTATATAAATAATAGTCTTCAGAGATGTCTCTTTTTTTTTTTATAACTAAGTTTGGTCATCATGAGTATTGATTCTTACGTGTGATGTAATTTAGTAAGCGGCTGATAACAGAGGGCCCCATCTGCTGGTCACCTGCAGCTAATGCACTGGGGCCACGCTGAGACCCACAAAGCTCATTGAATTATGTGGAAGCAAGGGCATGCGGACTGACTACATATGGCCTGAGGGCCAGGAATGACTTTTACATTTTTAGAAAGTTGAAAAAAAAGAAAAAGAAAAATAGTATTTCAAGACACCTGAAAATTATATAAAACTCAAATTTCAACACCCACAAATAAAGCTGCACTGGAACAAAGCCCTGCTCCTTCATTTACATCTAGTCTGTGGCTGCTATCACACTACAATGGCACAGTGGAGTAGCTGCAACAGAGACCAGATGGCCCACAAGCTTTCAAAATTTACTATCTGGCTCTTTACAGAAAAAGTTGGCTAATCCCTGGTATAAAACAAAAGGGAACAGGCTCTAGGGAAGTCTGTGGGGGTTCTGCTCTGACTAAGCAATAATCTTGGTCTTTGTGACAAGAGGGCACAAGTTTGAATTTGAGCTCCCAAGAGAAAAACTAGCAGGTGGGTGCAACTGACACTCACTCCTCGTCAGAGAAATGATGGAACCACCACCTAATAGGCTGTTAGAGGAATGAAATGTGTGTGAGGCACCCTGCCCAGGGTCTGGCAGATTGTAGCATTCATATATCTGCTGTTCCTGACCATATGGAATTTATTAATCTAATGGTCTCTTGGTGAAGAGTGAGAAATTTAGGGACACAACCTCAGTAACAATAAAAAAAAAAAGCTATATTAGAAGTAGAATGTTATAAACCTGATTTGTCTCTTGATGTTTTTGCAGCATGTGTATTTCATACTTCATATCCCCTTTACTAACAATAAAGACAATGTACATCCATTTCATGGGTGCTTTAAAAAGTTTATACTCCTTTGTAAATGACTAGTTTAGTCTCGAGTGAGAAGAGAGTGAACACATAGTCAGAGATGCTGGCGATGGCCCTTCCTTCCCTCCGCCACTTTTGCCTCACCCCAGCCAGTCCGGACTCAGTCTCGCTATTTAGTTCTCTCATAGGATCCAGCCCAGAGCCTCATGCATACCAAGTCCCCAATAAAGGCTGGATAAGTAGGTGACTGACTGAATACATTTCCACAGATTAAATTGTAGGATGATTAATTTCTGTTATTGAGGCATACATATGTGATATATATGATCAAAACTCAGTTGGTCTCCATTTTAGTCAGCAAACTTTTCCAGTAAAAGGCCAGGTAGTAAATACGTTGGGCTTTATAGGGCATATGGTCTCTGTTGCAACCACTCAACTTTATCCTTAGAGTGTGAAAACAGCCTGAGACAAGATATAAACAAATGAGTGTTCAATAAAATTTTATTTATGGACACTGAAATGTGAATTTCACATCATTGTCATTAAATATTCCTTTGATTTTTTTCAACTCTTAAAAAATATAAAAAACATGTGTAGCTTGCAGACCATATGAAAACAGAGGGCAAGCCAAATTTGACCCAGGGGTCATTTGCTGACCACATTCTTCAGGTATTTTAGTAAAAATCCAGTTCTTCAGAATAGTATCTGCATGTTAAATTTTTTATGAGCTAATATTTATGAAAAATATGTAAAGGATAAATACCATAAGGTGTTAGTCGTGCTAAAAATTCATGTAGATTTATGCTTTGCCATTGGTGAGCATGGTGGTGTAAATAGTCCTCCTTTCCCCCCCCTTTAACTGACTTATATTGCATAAAAGCAAAATGGAAATACTCATTATTCATTTTGAAGTTCTATTTTCAACCGCCAGTCATCATAATTCAAGCCAGGAATTCAAAGAGAGAGAGTGAATACCAATTTCTCTAAGCACTGAAAATTATCAGTCTTCAAATAGCTTACATCAACATATGCAAGGCTAACAATTTGGCTCAAATGATTTTTAAGAGACATTAGTCATGAAGTAAACACAATCTTTTGGAGAGATTAGAGAATAATTTGTAAGCTTCAGATTCAAACAGCATTTACTGAGGGCCTTTCCCCTCTAGTACTTTTATATTCAATATGCAATAGGCAATCCCAATGGTAGAGATGAGGAAAATGGTATAGGAAATATAGTGACTTGGCCAAGCTCAAAGCTAAGGAAGTGGAGGAGGGGTGCAAAGCCCAGCTTTCTGACTCCTTGTCTAGCGCTCTTTTCAGGACCTCACCATCCCTTCCTTTTTTTTATCTTTTTTTGTTTTGTTTGTTAATCCTCATCTGAGGATATTTTTTTCATTGATTTTTAGAGAGAGAGAGAGAGAGAGAGAGAGAAACATTGATGTGAAAGAGACACATCAATTATTTAGTTGCCTCCCACACTTGTTCCAACCACTGGGGGATCAAGCCTACCACCTAAATATGTACCCTTGATCAGAATCAAACCTGAGATCCTTCAATGGCCAGTGCTCTAACCACTGAGAACAACTGGCTAGGACAACCCCTTCCTTTTTAAAAGTATGAGTCACTTCCATTCTGCTCAGCGAGAGAACTTACCACAGCCCGTGGAGACTGCCTCTGTTGAATGGTATGATGGACCTGGTGCTAAAGGTATCTCTTGTGAACTGAAGGAGGCTTTTGTCGAATATTTTTGCTGTTTCATCTGGCTGACAGCCTACAAAAGGAAGAAAAATTTGACTAATGTCAAAGAGGAGAGACTTTAAAATTGGCGTATTGTTACCAAAACAATAGTGCATTCCAATAATGTCTTTTGAGAATTTAGGGTAGGAGAAGGGGCAAGAGGAAGTTAGGATGATTTCTATCCCATTCCCCATGCTTCCCTACTGAACTTTATGTCTAAAATGCTTTGGTGAGGAATGGATCAAGGAAGGGGAGAAGGATTAAAGTGGAAGATACTCTATCATTGTGGTCTGTACATGAAGCTGGGGCTGGGAAGCAAAACCAAGATTTTAATAATTTCTCCTTATTCTGATGAAATCTATGTGAAGTCCCTAAATCCGTGCTGTGCCCAATGAAAAAGGATCTATGCTGCAGGTGTTCTGAGCATATAGCACCACCTGTCTCTCCTGGACACATTCACAATAGTCAGCGATGCACCAGGTAGGTTAACTGAGCAACATGGGAGGAGGAAGGGACAACAAACATCTACTGAAGGCCTACTAAGTGCCAGGTACACCAAATACATTTAAGTCACTTCGAAGAACTGTACTTTATTTGCCTTTGGTCCCCAGTGCTTGAAATAGTAGGGCCTCCATACATGTTTGATGAATGAATGAAAAGTAAGCGGATAAATGCATATAGAAGAGCAACATTGAAGACATGGAAACTCAGAGTAGAAAATGAATGAGTAATTCAATGAAGGTACAGTAATTCAATGAAGGTACACGTGAGCTTTAGAAAATTAACTTGTGATTCTAGATTATTATTGATGATACTACCAATGAATATTAGTATCGGAAAACTAAGAAAAACCAAAAGGACTCCATGCTCGCTTAACAGGCAGTTAAGAAATATAGGTAGTGACCTGACCTGCCTTCTGGATCTGTAGTTAGCCAGGGAACCCATCCCCAGCTGGAAGATTCTGGTGGAGGCAGTGAAGCACCAGGCTGTCCCTGGATTCTAGAAATAGGATCAAGGTAACTGCTCCAGAATGATAACACCTCAAGATTTGTCAGTGGAAGGCAGTGCCTCACTACAAGGCCTTGTGCAGTGTGCAACAATACCACCCACTGTACATCTGTATTGTGCTTTCCAGTTTTCAAAAACACTTTTACATCCATGAATTCATTTAATCAGGAGAACAACCTTGAGAGTTAGATGATATTATTCTCTTTTCCAGAGAAAGAAAACAAGACACAAATGTCAAGTGACATATTAAAATCACACAGCTAATTAGAGGAAGAGGTGGGACTTAAAGTCGGTAGTGAAGAATGTTACAAGTGTATCAAACAGCTGCTAGGCAAAAACTGAACAGATGTTCATATTTCTCCTGTAGTTTTTCTATCACCATCATTTAATAATAGCCGTATACTTATAAAAAGACTTATTCGATTGCATATTTTCAGTACTTTTAAAAAGAGGGGTTTGGCTGGCATGGCTCAGTGGGTGAGCATCAACCTATGAACCAGGAGTTCACGGTTCAATTCCTGGTCAGGGCACATGACCGGGTTGCAGGCTCAATCCCCAGTGTGGAGAGTGCAGGAGACAGCCGATCAATGATTCTCACTCATCGGTGATGTTTCTATCTCTCTCTCCCTCTCTCTTCCTCTCTGAAATCAATAAACACATATTAAAAAAAATAAAGGGAGAGAAGTGGAAGAATGATATACAAGGGATTTCTACCAGAACACTGAACAATAGAACCAACTAGATGTCTGATAACTCTAAAAACCACCTTTCCCAGCCTCCTTGACGTTAGATGTGTCCACAGAGGACGTCCTGGTCAATGCAATGTAAACAGACATGAACTACATAATTTTCAGATCGTTCTCTTAAGGAGAAGGATCTTACTTTCCCCTTCTCTCTAGTTGGAAAGTGGATGAAATGGTACTACCTGGAGTGGCCACCTTAGACCCATAATTGGATGCCATGTTTTGCAGATTCCGATATAGTCAAATAAGAATGGTATAGTAATCATATGAGAGGTGCTCGGATGCATGTCACCATGGAGACACCTTATCACCTGAAATTGATCACATCCCAACTGTTATGTAAAAGAGGAACTTCTTGCTGTGAATGAGACTAATCTTAACTCATATGGTATTTACATCTAACTTCCGATTGGTATCATCTCATGAAAGAACATTGATAACAAAGGTGATTGTAAGGTGCAGAGTTCTGTTATAAAAAAAAATCATGTGAATTTTAAAACAGGAAAGCACAAGAGACAGCAAGCACTACAGCATGACTTTTATAAATAGCAGGGAATATATGTTCCTCACCTTTCTATCCCAGTTCCATGGATCATCCCCTCTCATTGTGCATAATAGGTTTCCAATACATATTGGTAGAATTGAATTCAATTAAAAAAAAACCCCAGAGGAAACAGTCCATAGAAACTAAGGAAAACATCCAAACAAGTATATTTAGAAGCAGACCTCTTGTTGGTAGGTGTGGTAATTGATGAACCATATGCTCCCGTGACCCACCTACTGACACAAAACCAAACTACTAAGGATGAACGGTAAAAAAGATTGGATTTGCTGTTGAATGTTACTATATTCAAATATGAGGGTAGGAATGGACTTAAAAGTCATCCAACCTAACTAAACCAGTACTTCGTAATAGGAACTGCTAGGGAGCTTTTAAAATTTATGAATACTGGGGTCCCCAAGTGATGTGGCGCGTAGGGGTGTGGAGCCCAACCACAGTTTTTTTTGTTTGTTTTTTTAAGTTGAGAGACTTATTTCTTAAAGTTAAACCATGGATTTTTAACCCAGAATAAATGGGTTTCTAAGAAGGAATTCTGGAAACTATAAAACCAACTGTAATTTATCAAAATTATACTTATCGGTGTTTTTCTGGGGAAAGGGTCTACACTTCATTAGGTCTTCATAATAGAGAAAAAATTTATTACTCGAAAGAATATCTGAATTGCTACGTTTGTTGGTGGCCACAGGCAAGTCACCTAATCTCCTTACCCACAACCTGCCTCATCTGTGAATTGGTGGCGGTACTTCCATACTTTGCCTGGTTCTTTTGAAGATTAAAGAGAAAACTACATAAATAAGTCTAACACTGTGCCAGGCACAACTGAGGAATTCAGTTAATAATAGCTATGAATTTCTTTTATGTCCTTTGATAATATATTAATAAACCATCAGCAGCTTCTGATGGAAAACCTTCAGGGATGGAAAATTCCGCTTCCACAGGGAAGCTCATTCCGGCTTGGCATAGTTCGGCTGTTTGGGAAGTTCTTTGTAATGAGCTGATGGACTCGCTGCAGCTGCTGCCCACTGATCTCTGGGCTGGTTCTCTTCTGCGGCTATAGAAAAGGCTTGTAATCACTTCCCCAAAGGATAATGCCTTAAAAGTGCTCATTTTTCAGCAGGAAGAAGAAAGGCAGACTGTAAAATTTGAGAGATGTTTGATCTGTGCCTTGAGCTAGGTGGCAGTAAAAAGTCTTAACATATAAGTAGAATTTGCAAATACATAAAGTAAAAAAATGTGATTCTATACTTTAAAAAATAATTGCTTACAGGTTTTCAGTTAAACTGAATTTGGTTATTTGTAAGTTTTTTTTCCATATACCTATTTGTTTTTACTTAGGTTTTTAGCATATGATTTTGGAGGACTTTTCAAAGGTATTTTCTTTGGCAAGATTTGACATATCGCATATTTTCTGTAAGCTCTAGTAATCCCAAGTTTCTTAAACATAAAAGTAATTAACATAGCAATAATGTAAATTTTAGTAGCACAAAAGTATAAAAGCACACAGACATGAGGATTAGGACTTAAACAAGAAAATACTCAATAGCAACAAAGGACACAAATTTGACAGAAGTTTATAGTTTTTAAGAGAAGTGAAACTCAAAATACAAGGAATACTAAAGGTTATAAAATGACAAGTTCTCTCATTTCACATTTTTGTTTATGACATCATGTAAGACATGGTGCAAGTGTGTTTTGGGGCATGCCCCACTTTTAAACACCTGCTTGGCATGTTGGTACCAGGAGATGTACAGAGGGTACTTCCACACACCTTGCACCGAAGCGGTGACACAGTTGTGGGTTGACTTCTAGGTTGTAAGCCATGTTATACTAGTATATAAGTTCCTGTCCAGTAAGAAAGGGTGGGATTTCATTGCAATCACCTCCTTTTCTTCTGGAACCTGTTTATAATGCACACCATCCCAGTAGAGCAAAACCTAAGTGAAAGTTACTTACGTTGTCGGTTGAGCACTCCATTGCCTTCTGAGGATCTGCCACCGCATCTTCCTGAAAGTGTAAGATACAAGCAGTTAGCGGCACTGTAGGGCTCAAGTGTTCTTTCTAATTTCGGGTGTCAAGTACGATTTAACAGGGCTTTGTTCTCCTACAAAAATGAGCAACACACCGTGCATAAAAGTTCTATACATCCATCTGGACTAAGTCTTGGAAATAAACACAAACTTGTCATTTCCAAATGCGTTCACCCTTTCAGATCTATCAGGCAGTAAGCCTATCAGATATCCTTGGTGGTTATGTCGACCAGTTTTTTTCTTATTCTGTCACACCAGTAACCCATATATTTGTATTTATACTCAATATTAAACCCTTTCAGAGCTCAAATCTTGATATTAGAACCCGACCCCCTAAGATATTTGATTAGAGGCAAAAAAAAAAAATTCATTAAAGATACTGAGAGATACAAAGATAAGTTAGTCCTAAACCCCATGCAAGAGTGCAGAGTACAGACTTAGGAGAGAAGCAAACTATCATAACTGACTAGTGTCCCGGTGCACAAAATTTGTGCGGGAGGGGAGGGGGGGACCCTGAGCCCAGCCTGCACCCTCTCCAATTGGACATCCCTCTCGCAATCTGGGACTGCTGGTTTCTAACCGCTCACCTGCCTGCCTGCCTGCCTCATCACCCCTAACTGCCCTCCCCTGCCAGCCTGATCTAGCCCCAACTGCCCTCCCCTGCTGGCCTGATTGCCCCTAACCCCCTGCTGACCTGATCTCACCCCCAATTGCCCTCCCCTGCCAGCCTAATCACCCCTAACTGCCTCTGCCTCAGCCCCCACCACCATGGCTTTGTCTGGAAGGAAGTCAGACGTCTGGAAGATGGCCGGTTGACTCAGTCTAATTAGCATATTACCCTTTTATTAGTATAGATGGGAAACCGATGCATAGCTCAAGGGAAATTAATTGAAATAAATGAAGACAATGATAAATTGACAAGGCTGTTTATGTCTGCCTCCCACAATGTCCCATCCTTTTTTACAGGCAAGTGTATGGGGGAAATGTTCATCTGATAGTTTACTCTAAGGCATGGAGCCCTGCACTTGGTCTGGACAGGGCAGGGAACACGAAGAGAGACTGATCTGGATAGGAGAGAGGATGGGTTTATTCTGGCCCTTGGCAAATATCTAAGAGAAACCTAGATGGCAGGCAGGCAAGTGATCTGAAGATGAGAAGCATAACTTCTAGGTGGGAGGATAGGAGTCTGTGACCCTAGTTCCCCAACTTAAGAGTTCTGCAACTGTGAGCAGGTTATATCTGACCTTTGAGAGCCTCAGCTTCCTCATTGAAAAAATAGGGGAAAATTGGATGCTAAAAGGATTAAATGGAGCAATACAAGAAAAACAGTTAGCATGGCATTTGGCAATTAACAAATATTTAATAGAGATGCTAATGATGATAATAAATGGAATCAACCTATGATAAATCCATGTTCCTAACTCTACTATAGGGTTGCTGCAAACAATTACTCAGACAGGACACTTTCTCCTTTGGGGAATGCTGATAAGATGAGAAAGTCAGAGCTCTGAAAAGCATCTGGTCCAACACACTGTCCCATTGCTTCTACTGATTACACTTGAACCTCTGGGCCAAAGGATGGAGCTGGTACACGATAGCAATGATAATAACAATGACAGTTAAGACTAATTGAGCCCTGACCGTGGCCGCTGAGCTCGAATGCTACGCATTTCAGGTGTGGATGTCTACCACAAGCCTGTGTGTTAGGGACTATTATCATCCTTTTTTTTAGAGCTGATGTAATTGAGGCACAGAAAGGCTAAGGTATTTGCTGAGCCAGAGCTTAACCCAGACACATCCTGCTCCAGAGCTCCTGCCCTAAACCAAGGGGTAAATCCACATGAGAAATGGAAAGTGCTGCTCACCTCCGCCCAAGCACACAAGTGTCTTAGGACCCAGCCTCCACACAGTGATTCCATTTTTGATTTGACATTAGGTCAGAACAAGTCATGCTGTTATTTTGCGCCTGCGCAGTAACAGACATAAATGGCACTAGCCACTGCAGTGACCTTAGGTGAGTCACTTTCTTTGTGTTTAAACATAAATTTAGAACTTGCTGATCTTCCAATTACTTCATCAAGGGAGCTCTTGGCACCTTCAAAGCTGAGGTCCTGGGACATGCTGAGGTGTTGGCTTTGCACAAGGGAGCCGTAAGTAAGAAGACTGAGGAAGCAGTGTGGAGAGATCATCCCTTCGCGAAACAAACGGATCGGCCCGTTCTGTGTGCATTACGTGATAACCCTCAGCACAGTACGGTGAGCTCCTGAAAGAAAATGCTTTGTGGGCCAGGCAAATTACTCTGATCAAGAGAAGCAGCTTCAGATGGGTGGACATAAAAGGCAACACTGGGAATAGTCTACATAATTACATAATCATGGGAGCATAATCATCATCACCGAAGCTCACTGACTTCTGTCCCAAAGCTGGTAATCAAAACGCCCTGTCTATCTGGCCACAGTAATTGGTCCAGGCTGAGCCACACAAGAACATCCTGTGGTTTTTCCAAAGTGGACCCTGGGGAAGCGAGTCAGCCCCTTTCTGGCAGACGGGCTGAGGAGCGGTGGCAGCCACGCTCACACCAGGCTGAGGATGCAGGCTTGCAGCAGAACAGACTCCAGCAGACACACAGAGACTTGTCTGGCAGCACCGGCCTCTGGTTCCCACCGCCCCTGAGGCTGTCAACACTGCCCTTGCTGCGGTCAAGTAAAAAGAACCTGTAGCCTACCAGTAAATTTCCTCTTTTGTCTAAAAGGTCAAGTTGTGAGTTTATTTCTTGTAACCAAGAGACTGCTGATGAAAATGAAATGGACCCCAGAAAAGATGCATCAGGAGAAGACACTCGCAGGGACCAGGCCTAAGGGAGCTAAATGTAGATGAATGAAGTGCACTGAGTATAAGACAGCAAACTAGACAGAGTGCTCAGCCTCAAAATATTCAAATTTAACAATTTTAAAAAAACCTGCTTATCAGATGAACAACAAACACAAATGGTCTACTGTTGATTTAGGTCCTTGGACTTCTACTTTGTAGCCTCTGAATACACTAGAAAGAAGACAACAACCTTTGCTTGGGTCAGTCCCAACTTAATTTCTAAGCATTCATCTAACCACCCGGATTAGGTGGAAGTCCATTAGCAAAAGCTCCCACAGCACCATAACTTCCCCTCCAATAGCATCATCAGCATGAGGACTTATCTAGAGTTTGATTCAAATCCTGCAGTGACCTGCATTACTTGACTGTCTCCGTGCCTCAGTTTCTTACCTATAAAGTAAGGCTAGAGACAGTCACCTACATATGAATTAATACATTTAGATGGATGCCTTCTGGAGTAAATGCTACGGAAGCATCAGCTGCCATTATCCCCGGCAGTTCTGAAAGGTCCCTCAAGGTAAGACCTGTGTGTGCTGCTCACTGGGATTTGACCCGCAGCCAGCACAGTGCCCGGGGCACAACAGGCCTTCAATACACACTTGCCTAAGTTCTGCTCCCTTTGAAAGATAAAATAATCAGCATAGGTTTTAGATGAGAGGATCTTAAAATTATGTCAGCAAATAAGGCTTCCCCAGGGAAGTGAAAACCTTACAGACTCAAAGAGCAGTGGCTGGGCACCACTATTTCTAAGAAGCTCTGGATCCAGGGGACAGGGCACTGGAGACGGGTAAGAAAGTCTGAGATCTGGGCTCTGAGCTGGCATTTTCCTCCTCTGGGCCCTTGGTGCTAATTAATTAGGACAGTAAGGTGGCTTTCTCAATTTAGAAAAATCTGATAAGCAATAGTTTCCTTCTCGGCAAGTTGAATTTCAAGTTGAATAACAAGTCTCCAGAGTGGCTGGGAGTGAAAGTAAGGTAGGGAACATCAAAGGTGTGAATCTATGTTTAAAATATACACCTATCGTTCTGCTGTGTTTCAGTTCATGAGATTACCTTACCTGCTCCCCTTGCTCTCTATGTTATCTTTTAAAAGTATATATATTTGTATTGATTTCAGAGAGGAAGGGAGAGGGAGAGATAGAAACATCAGTGATGAGATGCTCAACCACTGAGGACAGGGGCTGGGCTCTATGTTATCTGCATTTATAATGCAGAGGGGAAGATAATGGAAGAAAAAGTCAAAAGCTTTTCTCTCATGACTTTTTGTAAAGGAAGTAGACTTGACTGTACTAGTAAATCTACTATCTTTTTTATGACCAGGAAAACGAAATTTATCATCTAGGCAAATCTCAAGTGATTTTCAGAAATACAAGATATGAAGTACAATGAGCTGTGAAAAATACGGCATATCTGAATGGACTTGAACTCAGCCACTGGCAATTTGCATACTGTCGCAAAGAAGAGGCCAATGCTGACTCAGACACATTCTCTCCTGCTCCTTACGGGAACTTCCTACACTCTTGCTATAAATGCAGTTTTCCTACTGGATCTGAAACAGAAAATAAGTATCACACAGTGATGTCTGCTTGCAAGAATCCCGAAGCTCTTGATGGAGTGCCAATGGGAGGTAATAATGGATTTTGAGCACACAGTTCAGGGCCTTGTTTTAAAAACAAGCAGATATACACCCGAGAATTCCAGCCTGGAAGGCCTAATAAGAATACTATGATCATCAGAAATGCATTTTAAATTATTTTTCCAAACCTGGAAACCAGCATTTTAAAAATATTTAGGAATAATTTTTAAGCAGTCAAAATGATAAAGTGAACCTGTATCAGACATCACATGGCATATTATTTTTTGTCAGGTAAATGAGGTAATATTTTAAAGTGCCTACTATAGTGATAGGTCCATAATGATTAGCTATTAAATAATACTGCAAACTGTTTTCCAAGCTGGCTGTACCACTTTCCTACCAGCAAGATATGAGAGCTCCAATTTCTCCACATCCTTGATAGCACTTGTTATTATCTGTCTTTTTTATTATAGCCATTCTAGGATGTGCATTTCTCGAATGGTTAATGAGGTTGAGTCTCTATTCATGTATTTATTGGCCATTTGTATATCTTTGGAGAATGCCTCTCCGAGAGGCAGTAGTGCAGAGTTAATGAAAGTGCGACCCCCCAGCCTGGATCCAAGCATCACTGAATGATTATTTAGGCCATTTATTTAACATTTTGGAACTCAGAGAAAAAGAAGCCCATATTTCTTTTTAGAACTTGAAGTATAACCCTGCAAGTGCTAGGCTGCCAAACACAAAGGTAGGTTATGAGCAAAGGCATGGGAGTCCGACCAAACGGGACCCATCTCCAGGTCTACAACATCCTCTGGCAAGTTAGTTACCATGTGTAAAAGAAAGTTTGCTCATGTGTAAAAGAAAGTTTTCTTCATCTACATTACGAGGATCAGGAAATGCCTAGTACCCAGAAGTTCAATAACACTAAATAAAATACTGAACATTAGAGCACAGAAAGAGAAGTTCTCCAAAACTGCCTCTCTCCTAATACTCTAGTCCCTGGGTGAGTCTGAGTATATTTTCCTATGAACCAATGAAATAAAATCAACTTATCTTTCTATACTTATAGGATTAATTCAGCACAGTCTTATGCTTAAAGATACCCAATATTAAAAAAAAAATCTTATAAGAGAGATTGCTTCGTTAGTTCCAGACAGCATAGTTCAAGTGTGAAGAAGGTGGGAGAATATGTATGTTAGTCTTTGGAGTGAATGAATCGCTCACTATATGGAATGGCTCAGATGAAGATTCCTAGAGAAGCAAACGTTAACAGTTGGTCCGCTCCGAAGTGGCACAAACATAAATAATACATCGTTAAAGAGAACATTCCATGAAAACCGCCCAGGATTCTCACCAGTTTGGAGCTTTCACTTTCAGGCACTTGTTTAGTACCAACTCCGTCTTCCTCACTACTAACAGGTTCGGGGCTGCTCTGGTCCTAGAGGACATTGAAAAGAAAAATGGCACCGATGTCATTCTTTACTCACAGTGACCTGAACTGTACAGATGCTCAATCATAGTTGCTTGATTTATTATCGCAGTGGGTACTGTTTTCTCTCCAAGGCATTCCTATTTTCTTTCTTTCCAGTAGAAGGGCATCTTGGCCAGCCACCCGCCCCCCCTCCCCCCATCCCTACGTTCTGTTCCAAGAGGCCTGACTGCCTTAAGGTTAATCCCATTCATTTGCCAATGATTTTGTGAGAATAGGCATATGTTCTAGTTCTAGTCAATGAGACACAAACAGAGGTCTGCTGGAGATTTCTGGAAAAGTCCTTCTTGATCTTAAAAGAACCAAAGTCCCGGTGCATCCCAAATAAACAGAAAGCAGGAAGCTCAAAATGTCATGGCCAGCCATCCCACAAGCAAGAGGGAACCAGTCTTGGGATGAAGCTGGCATTATGAATGACAACAAAAACAGAGATGAAAAGAACTGGTTCCCTGGTGGAAAGAACTGGGCCACTAGATCGAGCAAACCTGAAGCCCGGCCTTATCCTCAGCTGTCTTCTAAGAGCTAATAAGTTTACTTCTTGTTTTACCCTCTTAGAGTTAGCTATTTGTTCCTCCAGCCTAACTTTCTGAGATGTTTATTTTCTGCACAAGACTAAACTGTTTGAGAAAAAAGACTGTATTTATCTTATTTCTGCAACTCAAGTACCTAAGCACCCTGCCTGGCACATGGAAACATTTGACAAATACTGGTTAAAACAATGGATGAATTGAGTACTTGTTTTCTTGATGATTTTTTCTGCAGACTACTGAAAATACTTATTTAACAAAAATGAGACATCTGGTAATAATAAGACCCATTAAAATTCCAAAACACATTAGGGATCTTCTCAACTGAATTATGACATTAAATGTTATAGTTAATTAACTAGAAGTTTCTTTACTTTTTAAGGGCACATAAGGATAATAAATGGAGTATCTGCTTGTGTTTATCTAGATTTTTATTTTAAAATATCACCATTCTGGGATTACTACACATTCTAATGGGATTGTTTTTAGAGAAAATAGTTTTGATTTGGGGACAGTCTACCTCACTTATAACTTAAGAAATGCAAATTAGAGCAGATATAGCATTCTTTCATCTATCAAATGGACAAGAGAACAGAAAAACATTCAGTATTGATAATGCAGAAACAGGAATTTTTACACACCATTGAAAGACTATAAATTAGGGCATTCTTTTCATATGTAACAAATATATTATAGAAGGGAAAATATCTGTAAGCATATAGAACACATTTTTAAAAATTGCTAACTCTGAGGGGTAGCATTAGGGATTAGGAAATGTTGCATTAGTTATTTCTGTACAGTTTGATTATAGAAGAATTAGTGTGTTTTATTACATATCTTTAAAAAAAAATAAAGGAGAGTTATGAGAAATGAGCTAAAAGAAAAAGAAAAGAAAAAAAAGAAAAGTCCAAGAAAGAAAGTAGCACAGACATTAGAATTGGTGAGATCTGGATTCAAATTTTAACTTTGCTACTTAGAATTATATGATTTGCTGCATTCCTTTCAAATCTGAGTACTTGTTTTTAAGGTACAGATAAAAATACCAAATTAAAAATACTACCCTGTTGGGTTGCCTTGAAGTTTAATGGATAAACATGTAAAAGTTCTATTAGCACAGCACCCAGTATAGTTGATCTTTTTTTCTAGCTTTTATTGAGACAGGTTCTTAATCCATGCCCTGTCGCCTTATATGAGTATAGGAAAGAAAGCATTTAAAAAATGAAAGGAATCTTTAACTTTATTCTTCTCAGTAATATATTTTCTTGGTTTTAGAAAATGAACACTATAATGGGGGAGAAAACAGTCGCTTAATGCTTCAACTTAGAAAATTTAAGAAAACATGGGCAAAGCAGTCTAGGTTGCAAATGGTCTATGAATTTTTTTTTTTTGAATGCAGTACCTTTTTAAAAAATGTTTTCATTGATTTTAGAGATAGAGCCAGAGAGAGAAAGAGAAACATTAATGGTTGCCTTCTGCACACCCCCCACTGAGGATTAAGCCCACAACCTGGGATTGAACCCATGACCCTCTGGGATATAGGGCGATGCTTAACCAACTGAGCCACACTGGCCAGCGAAACCTATGTTTTCTTTATGATTTGAATAAAAACAAAAGAGAATACCCTTTACATCTTACAAAGCTCTGTCTCAAATGCTACTTACTCAATAAATCCTTTCCTTCTTAGCTGAAAACATCGCTTCTTCCTCTAACTCATCTAATATTTCACCTGAACTTAAGACATGTGACATTGTCTCATTTGTAACTTAATTAAGTGTGTACAGAATTGAACTCCCCCAATGAAACTGAAAGATTCTGAATTCAAAATCTGTGCCTCATTCATTTCCTTTGCTTGATGCATTTTAAAATTCATCTTAGGTCTATCACATTTCAAAGTCAATGTTCTTTTTTTTTTTTTTTTTGATTCAATGTTTTTTTTACCTGTAACATGAGCCCTTCCTAAAGCTTTACCAGTTTAGTTTGAAATGGCTCCATAGAGGGGTTTAAAGTCAAACTACAGATGGAGAGGAGAGTCAGGTAAAAAGAAAGTTCCAACTGAGAGAGGTTTGCAGTAGAGCATTTAGGTTTTTAGGAGAGCTAAAGTTTATAAAAGAGTTTCATGCTTTAATGAGGCACAGAACAAAACAACATGGGTTCTGCTCTGAGAACAGAATGGCTCATATGTGTTAAGGAGCCTTCAAAATACCCCCCTGACCAGGAGCTTAGAAAACAGGAATCAGTCAGAGATGGGAAGGGGAAAATAGGTCAGCTAGCATGATTTCCAAAACATGATTGGATCACGGTGGTGAGAAGGCCATCTGGCTGATGGATGGCGGCCCACTGACACCTAAGATGATTCAGCTAATCCTCATGGCTGTGTATTCCTTCCTCTCTTGTGATCTCCAAACCACCTGTCCAACACTGCCTGTTCAGCCGAGGCTGCTCAAGGAGAATGACCTTTCCCCAAGAAGGTCATGGTCATTAGATTCCACGATGCATTATGCTTTATAGACAAATGAAAAGAAACGGCAAGGCTCGTGATTACACATTTAACACAGCCTTTACCCTCTCTCCCCAAATAAATAAGTAAAACAAAAAGACTGATGAGAAATTCTATTCAATCCCCACTGAGAAGTCTCTTGCAAATATTCAGGGTCATTCTAAAATTCCTCCCTTGGGCTCCTCCAAAAAATCTCCATTTTTTTGGAGGGGCGATGATAAATTTTTATTTTTAATACTAATTCATTTTTTCATGCCAACTATTTGACTATAGTTTTCTCCAACTAGACAATGAGAACCCTGACAGCAGCAATTTATGTTAAATTTGAGAGTAGGCTATTAATAAGAGTTAAATTAGGTAAAGATGTTATCATAGACTGGGAAAACACCTCTGATCAGATAAATGTTCCATAGTGTGGTTCCCTACCATCTTCTCTCATTTAACACAACAAAAGAGTGTATTAGTACATACAACTGTTTTCCTTTTAAGATTTTGCTAAGCAAAAGCAAAAGAAAAAAACCTGCAACTATACACCCCTAATATAATTCAAAGTTCTTTTTTTAAAAAATAAAACAAATGTTGGTTTAAATTTTCTCATCTCCATATTTCCTAAATCCAATGTTCTCTTCAAAAAACCACAAAATGACTTATTTGTCTCATTGCCAGCCTAAATTCACAAATATTTCTTTCTGAAATTGTTTACTAGATATGACAGTTTGAATTTCTTTCTTCTACCCACCAATCAGGAGCATTCCTTCTAGGCTGCTCAGAATTCCAGAAAGGCAGTGTACACTTAAGATACAATGGAAATTATACTAATGACACTTGCTAGGTAACCAGCCTCTCCATTCTTTATCAGGCCTGCTCCATTTCACTTAGTACTCAAAAAAAGCACAACTTTCTGAGAAGAAGGGAAAGTAAAAAGTTTTTGCTTCTATAAAGATATAGAAGCCTGCCTCATCAAAGAACGGAATAAATATCGTACGACCTGAGAATGCTTCGTCCTCAGTGCCTCTTAGAGACACCACAGCAGTGGCTTCCTATTTGGGTTTCTCTCTTCAAGACATCTTTGACGTTGCTATTAGGCTCCTTTACCTGAAGTAGAGCCCTGATCAGACCAGTTCATTGTTCAACATGCCTACAACAGTTCCAAGTGCCTATTGCATAAAATTCAAACCTTCTGAGATTTAAGATCAAGCCTCTCTCATTTGACCTCAATTTATTTTTCCAACCCCAATTTCTTTTACTCCCTTTCATGAGCCCTTATACTTTCTCCCATTTAACACCCTGAATTCTTTTTTTTTTAGTTCTGTGTTTTTATTTGTGCTATTCTCACATTCTTATCCAACCCTATTCATATTCATATTTTTAAAAAAATATATTTTATTGATTTTTTACAGAGAGGAAGGGAGAGAGATAGAGAGTTAGAAACATCGATGAGAGAGAAACATCGATCAGCTGCCTCCTGCACATCTCCCACTGGGGATGTGCCCGCAACCCAGGTACATGCCCTTGACCGGAATCGAACCTGGGACCTTTCAGTCTGCAAGCCGACGCTCCATCCACTGAGCCAAACCGGTTTCGGCTCATATTCATATTTTAAAATACAATCTATTGATCAGAAATAGCTTTTCTCCTATCAGGAAATGCCATTCATTTTCTGTGAACTCCTCCTACAGCTTTATCTCTGAGGGCATCTTGTTTTAGTAACACACATGTTTTACTATAAGACTCTAAGTCGGTGGTTCTCAACCTTGGCTGCACATTAGAATCACCTGGGAATCTTATTATAATCCTGATTTCTGGGCCTCATTCTCCGGAAATTCTGTTTCTTTGTTATGGGGTGGGGCCACAACATTAGTAACAAAAAAAACCCACAGAATTTCCGGAGGATGAGGCCCAGAAATCAGGATTTTAAAAAGATTCCCAGGTGATTCTAATGTGCAGCCAAGGTTGAGAACCACTGCTCTAAGTTCTTTGAGGGTAGAGACTATTTGCAATTAATCTTTGTATGCTGTACAAAGTAGATAGTTGGTAAATAGCAGCAGAATGAATTGAATCAATAAGAAGTACTCAACACTGAAATAAGGCATCAAGGATACAGCAGAAAAGCCAAAATATGGTTCCTGCAATTCAATTACCCCATAAATATTTATTAAGCAGGTACTAGGTGCTAGGCACTGAGGACTAAATGATCAAGAAGACAAAAAGCTTCATCCTTCAAAAGCATACAGTTTAGAGTGATGCTTACAATCCTACTTTTTATTTATTTTATTTTTTTATTTTTATTTTTTTAAATATATTTTTATTGATTTTTTACAGAGAGGAAGGGAGAGAGATAGAGAGTCAGAAACATCGATGAGAGAGAAACATCGATCAGCCGCCTCCTGCACATCCCCCACCGGGGATGTGCCCGCAACCCAGGTACATGCCCTTGACCGGAATCGAACCTGGGACCCCTCAGTCCGCAGGCCGACGCTCTATCCACCAAGCCAAACCGGTTTCGGCCAATCCTACTTTTTAAAAAAAGATTTAAAAGTTGATTTTTAGAGAGAGAGAAAGGGAGAGGGAGAGGAAGAAACATCGATGTGAGGGTCAAATATCGGTCAGCTGCCTTCTGCATGCTCTCTACTGGGGATCAGGGCCACAACCTGGGCACGTGCCCTGACTGGGAATCGAACCAGCAACCTTGCCGTGTATGGGATGACACCCAACCAGCTGAGCCACACTGGCCAGGGCCAATCCTACATTCTCTTTTCTTTTTTAAATTTGATTTTAATGTTGACAGTATTAAAACATTAAGATAATGAGGGAATTACAAGGAACAGAATCCTTGATAAACCCATCTAGAAATGGGTCTCCTTTTTCTATAAGGCCCAGGTGACATCACACAAAGAACAAAGGATAATTTTTACCTTTTCAAGGAATCATGAGTATTATTTAACTGTGAAGGGAGTAAAGATTACAGAAGGGAATTGTGTGGGATGAAGCTGGTCAGAAGAACAGCCTCTCTCATTTGAGGACTTACACCTTCTCTATTAATTGCTAGTATTTTATTCACTTTGAGTCATAGAACATGTGGAAAGGGCTTCCAAAAAGGTAATTCTTTAAGGAATTAGTGGTTGAGAATTAATAAGGAGAAAGTGGGAAGGCATCCAGGTAGAAGAAACAATAGAAACAAAGACAAAAGGGTGGAGAGGCCAAGATGTGTGGGGGAAATCAACTTTATTTTTGTTGTAGAAGCAAAGGAAAAAGTATGGCGAGATACTAAACGGTAAATATTAACTTCCTTGGGGAGGTGGGGAAAGAAAAAACAACCTTTTCTTCTAATAAATCTGCATTTGATTAGTTATAATAATTATGTATTTCTTTTTGAAATTAAAAAATAATTCAGTAACTAAAAAACATAACGAGAATGTAATAGTCCCTCAGCTGGGAAGACATACTGGTTATCATCTCTCTCTCTCTCTCTCTCTCTCTCTCTCTCTCTCTCTCTCAGCAGATCATTATGATAGCAATCTTGTTGTGTTATCACTTTCCCTATCAGTAGATGAAAGTAATTATTTAAAGACACCTACAATCATAGGTTTAAAGTGTTTTGAAACCATAAAGAAAGGGGTACTACTATTCAGTTATTAAAAAAGAGAGTTTTCTAAGAAATGACACATTCTATGTCTAGAAAAAAACTTTAAGAAACTTTGAGGAAGGCAATAATCATATGGTTAACTTCTAAAGTGTTTGTTTAACATTGTTTTAGATTACTTTATAATCGTACTAGTACTTCAAATACTTTCTATTTGACTTAGGTATATTCCCTAGATAATAAATTTCATGAATTTGGAATACAAGATACTGAAAGTCAAAAAAGCTAGATTTGGAAAAAAAGGATTATGACAAACCCATCTAATATATTCACTATAAGCTAATTAGGAGCCATCTTACCTCAATAAAAGATGGGGAACTTGATGGTAACGGAACGGGAGCAACGGCCATCTGATTGACCGCATCTTCATTTCTGTGGATGATAACATAGGCATAATCAGTACACAGTGCATGCCAAGTGCTTGGCTCAAGTTATCATCATTCCCTCAGTTCTCAGTTTGAAAATGTATGAACAGCACTACAGAATTAAAAATATACGCATAACATACAAAACTATTGGACACAAAAAGAAATATATTACTCAAGGGATGCTAAGATACAATTATTACTGACAAAGAATGATGATGCTAGACGCTGGCCAAATCCTGCTTAGTAAGGCAGGTGCTGCAGAGGCTCACTTTTGGAAAGCCATCAACCTTTTCAGCACTGAGGAGTATAAATTTTTCAAAAGGGTGTGTGTAACCTCTAGGCCCCACTAATGGTTAGAGCATTTTGTTCTTTGAACTGGAAAGGTTCCCAGTCTCCTCACTTGGCTTCTTACTTTGTTCTGCAAAGTGAAGGATGATGGGATATATAGGACAGTCCCCACATGGGTGGACTCTGTGAGAGGAGTGATGGATGGGGAGAGCTGAGATCCAGACATGCAGGGCTCTGTGGGTTAGGGTAATCCTACTCCTCATCATCTTCATAGGAGCAGAGGAGGTGGGAGCTGAAACTTCATCACCGGGGTGACAGGCACAGTACAACTCCTACAATACCGGGTCTGATTTTTTGGGCTTATTTCCACTATGTTACTAACAAATGGTAGGCGGTGGTTCTGTGGGAGATTTACCCTTCAGTCTTCATGATGCATGACCAATATACCATTATCTCAAGATTTATGTTAAATCCAACTTTAAGGTTTCACAACATAAACTTATGAAGCACAAAAAAATGCTTCTTACTGCTGTGTAAGGATTTAAGACTGTTCACAGATCTCTCGAGATGACCAGTGTAGATAGGGTAGCTACTACCTGACTTAGGAGGGCACTCACAATCCCACCCCATATTTTCACTTCTCACCAACAAGAAAAAGATCAATTGGCCCTCACTGTTTCTGTTTGGGGGCTTTAATCACATGACAGCCTTTACCTGAAATGTCTTTATTGAATTTATACTCCACCCATCCTTCTCCTCCAGTGTGAGGTCAATAACCTCAACTAGGCAAATTATTTCCTTAAGTTCAAACACTGTCTATATATCGAGGTCTTCTAAATTCACATAGTTAGCCCAGATGTTTTTCTGGGCTTATGATCTGCATACCCTACTTTACATCTCTACTATATTTCTTACAAGCATCTTAAATAAAACAGAGCTCTTTATCCCACTCAGTCCCCAGAGGGTTCCACAGTCAATTTCCTTTCCACCTGTGTAAATGTCAACAGTATCTGCCCAATTTTTCAGCCAAGAACCCGAGAGTCATTCTTGAAACCTCTCACACCTCAATTATATATCCAATCCATGCTATACGAGTGCAACCCAGTCCCTGTTAATAAAACCACATAGAAATAGGACATTTTACCCTTTGAAGTAGCTGTGTCCCAACCGGTTGCCATGGATTTTTTGGGGGAAATGGCTGTAGAAATTTCCAAGTGATTCTTGAATTGTCTAACCATGGACACCAGCAGTTGCCTCCCTTCTACCATGTAGAAAACGTTGACTTAATTTTCTTCCAGAGAAAGGGGGATACCTGCCTGTTTTTCAAAGTGTTTATTTACTGCTGTTACTATTTGATTAGAATGTATTAAATAAAAAACCCTGACTTGTGAAAAAAAAAGAAATCTTGTTGATTCTACCTTCAAAACGTATCTTGAATTTTTGTACTTCTTTCCATCCTATCCTAGTACAAGCCATCATCATTTCTCACTGGTATTAATGTACGAGCATCCTATGGGGTCTCCCTACTTAATACTCTTCATCCTCTCTCCAAGCTATTCTGCACCCAGCAAAGTTATGGTTTGAAAACAAAAATTTGATATTTCTATGCCCTGTTTAAAATCTTTCTGTGACTTCTTATTGCACTTAGGATCCTAAGCCCAGAATTGTGGAGGCCATGAGGCCTTGGGCAGTCTGAGCCCAGTCCCCATCTCTGGCCTCCTCTTGTTGTCTCCTTGCTCGCTTTGCTCCACTCCAGCTATGCTGGCTTTCCCTCCATTTCTCAGCTGAGCCAAGCTCCTCCCACCACAAGGCTTTCACTCATTCTCATCTCTTCTGCTCTGCATGCATGCCTCTTGCCTAGACTCTTTGTCTGATTTATTCCTATTTCTCCTTCACAGCTCACCATAAATGTCATTTCCTGGAATAAGCCTTCTAGGATCTCCATTATATGTTTATAGCACCCTAAACAATGATCATAGGACTGTTTCTTTCATAATTTACGTAACCGATTTGTATGAATGTTTGCTTCAAATCTGCGACCGGCTCGCCCCGCCCGGGGAGGGTAAGCACTCCAAAGACAAGATTCATGTCCCTCCTAATCTCTACTAGTATTACATCATCTAGGGCAAATGCAGTGCCTGGCAAATAGTTTGTATTTAACATAGCTTTTTTTTTTTTTTTTACAAAAAAATGTAACAATCAATCACTTCAATAAGGAGACAGAGGTAGGAGTTTCAATTTTAGCACTGCCACTAACTAGCTATAGGATGTTTGGGGGGAAACTTCTAAGCAAATCAGTTTCCTGATCTCTTCAGTAGATTGAACTGTACGAATCCTGAACTGATATAAATTCTGGGGAACGAGGCAGACTATAAATAAAGAGATGAAGTCTAGGTGCCATTTCCTGCTCTCACCTTCTCAGATTCTTGGACTATCTAGCACACCAGCCAAATCAAAGCAAAAGGGGGCGGGGGGACTATAAATCGATACAGAGTGTGAAGAATATACTGTATCTCTCTTTTTCTGGCAGCATTACAGATGCCTTCAGCATGCATTACTATGTTGAGAGATGGCTTTTTTTTTTTTTTTCCCCAGGGAGTTCTATACATTTCTCAGCAGTGTGCTCATACCCAGACGTAGTCAGTCACCCCTGGGTACGGATAGCATTTTCCCCAGTGGTAACTGCCTTTCCTATCCAGTTTCCCCCATTGACGAACACAAGAAAGCTTAGCTCTAGCTTAGAGTCTAAAGCTGACAGGACATGTCTACTCAGAACCAGAGCCCCGGGGGCAGAGTATATTTGGCAGTAATTAAGCAGATGGCTCTCTCTCTCGTTCAAAGGTTAACAGCATTAAAAATATGACTGCACATAGATTCTTTTATTTTTTATTATTTTTAAAATTGATTTCTGAGAAGAAGGGAGAGGGAGAGAGACAGAAACATCAATGATGAGAGAGAATCATCGATAGGCCTCCTCCTGCATGCCCCACACTGGGGTGGAGCCTGCAACCCAGGCAAGTGCCCTGATCAGGAATCAAACCCTGATATAGGTCAATGCTCAACCACTGAGCCACAATGGCCGGGCTGTACATAAATTCTTATTGAGAAATCATGATTAACTAGACCTAGTTAGCTCAAATCAGCCTAATTATCCTTTTGTAATTTAATCGTTTCCTCCAAATTAGTATGACTTGAATAGCCTTTGAAGTCACTATTAATTTTTTTTAAGTCTCACAGAATAGAAAACCTACAATTACTCTCAATGGAGAGAATAAAGTTGCTATCAGAAGTTACAGTCCATAATCTTTTATAATCCACTTACTAGTGAGTATTCATCCATACACCTCAGGATCAAGCAAGTAAAGACCTGAGATGGCAGCAATTTTATTTTATTTTATTTTTTAAAAAATATATTTTATTGATTTTTTACAGAGAGGAAGGAAGAGGAAGAGAGTTAGAAACATTGATGAGAGACAAACATTGATCTGCTGCCTCCTGCACACCCCCTACTGGGGATGTGCCCGCAACCAAGGTACATGCCCTTGACCGGAATTGAACCTGGGACCTTTCAGTCCGTAGGCCGACGCTCTATCCACTGAGCCAAACTGGTTAGGGCGGCAGCAATTTTAAAGAGAAAGAAGTAGGAGGAGGGGGACCAAAGGAGAGAAGCCATTTACACTTTAAACAAGCAGTTAACCCAGCCCTGCCCTGTGTGGTGGTTCATTTGGTGGAGCACTGTCCCATTCACCAAGAGGTCGCAAGTTCTATTCCGGGTCAGGGCACATGCCGGTTGCAGGCTTGAACCCCAGTAGGTGTCCTGTAGGAGACAGCCATTGGATGTTTGTTTCTCTCTCTCTCTCTCTCCCTCTCCCTTTCTTTTCCTCTCTTTCTAAAATCATAAAAACGTATTTAAAAACACACATAATCAGTTAACCTGAATGAATTCTGGGGACCCCCTGACACCTCATATTCTATGTTCTCATAAGGAATGAAATCTGTTTGCTTTATAATTAACTTTTCTTTGCAACATAATCAACAAGTTTCGTAGGCCTCAGTGCCCCATACAGGACACAATCGGGAATTGTACTTGTTTGTTGGTGTTTTTATTATTGTCTTTGATAGCTGCTGGGAGAGAGATAATGGAGTTCTATCAGGGATAACAGTGAGAACAGTTTTTCAGGGTAAGGAACTCTGTAAGTGTACGTCCTTATCATTGTACTTGCTGTGCTCTATGAACATTACTTGTGCTGTTCTTCCTCCCTTGCTAAACAAAGAGATGGGATCTGATTTCTCTGTATCCCCAGCTTGTAACTAACAGAGTAGGTGTCCTGCAAAGGTCTGCTGAATGGAAGTGGTATAACAAGGCAGGGAAAAGATAAAAAGCAGAACTCCTAAAACTATCCTCTGTGCTTTCCAAGCGGCTGCAATGAGTAAATGACAGTGTGTTGCCTGCAGTCACCCAGTTGTCAGTATTAACCACATTAGTGGACATTTCTTTGGGGTGTTTGCCAAGCTTACAGTGATTTTCTGGATGGGCTACAGTTGCAATGTCTACACTGTGTAACACTGACACCCTGTCTCACCCTCAGTGGATGTAGGGGGCAGACTACCTGCCCCAGTTTGTGCCAATAGATTGTTTCTTCTAGGACCACAAAATTTAGACCCGACACACAGAGATCAGGAGGGTAGTATCTGGATAACACCAATGGAAATGATTATATATAGTGTAAGGCAACAATGCGCTATTCTGAAAAGATACCTACACTTAAGACAACCTAGGAAAAAATACAGTTCTATCTATTTAAGTTCTATCAGTAAGATGTAATGTAAGCAAGATACTAAACAACTTTTAAAAATCTTGGTTTCTTAATCTATAAAATTGGAATAATACCTTCTACTAGAATTGTTGTAAGATAATGTAAATGTCAGAGAACTAAGGCACAATAGTTAACATTTAATATGTCATGGTTCTATGATGTTCAATCTCAGATGCTGAAATTTCCAGGTGCTAAGTACTCAGTTACTCTTAATACATTCAGCCATCAACGCTTATATCCAAAGACATCTCCAAGTCTAATGATTACATTCTAAAGACTTCATCCTTTCATGTCTTTTCTTCTATGGTCCCCATCCTAATTCATGTACTTTTAACATTGCCTGGACTATGACAACAATGTTCCTACTTACCTGTCTCCTTTTTCTGCTTTCTCCTGGTCTCAGTACATCTAAATCATTCCCTCTTAACTGTGAAGCACTTGATTGCACTCCTAGCAACCAAGCCTTAAAATACAATCTCAGTAACCCTAACATCATAGAGTTCTCTCTATTGGTGCTTGTTTTGCCTGATGTATAGTTATTTATTTGCATGTCTTGGAAGCTTTTGGAAAACTTAACTCTATGGCTTTATAAAGCATCTGACAAACAGTAGGTACTCAATAAATGTTTGAATTAAATTCATTCATGTAGACGGTGTAGCTCAGTTGGTTGGAGTACTGTCCTGTACACCAAAAGGTGGTGGGTCAGCATGGATAACAGAGTCAACCAATCGATGTTCCTCTTTCACATCGACCAATGTTTCTCTCTCCCCTCCCCTTCCTCTCTCTCAAAAATAAATTAAATAAATAACTTGCAGTGTCTGACAAAAGAGCAAAACACAAAACACTTCAACTACACCTTGTTCTTTCACTGAAAGGCTTATAAATTATTTATTATAAAACAAATAATCACAATTGCAATTTAATATGAATAGCATAGGGAACAAGTACTGAAGAAATTAAGCAAGAGTCAAGATTTCAGAGCACTTGAGAGACTCATATGGGTCTACCAGATGGTCCAACAGAGATACTGAAGAGCCTTGAAATTGCAGGCATGTATCTCTACTTCCTTTCTCCCTGCAACTCCTAATAAAGTTTAGTGCTAATGGCAGGCCTCTTCCTCAAAACTTCATGTCATATATTCCATGAATTATATTTTATTGTGCATGTGAAAAGGGGCATTGCATTATTTAATGGTTCATGAGAGTCAGAAAGATGGTTTCTTACAGTATTCAAATGAGACACACAGCTGTAGTCATCTAATGGTGCTTTCTTAAAGATGGATTGCTTTTCTCCTACAAGTAAATATTCAAGTATACTGGGTATGACATCCAATTCTAAAAACCTGTGGGTTTTTATACATACTTTCTAAGTATCTTTCTCTGTGACACCTTCCCCTAGGGCAGTGATGGCGAACCTATGACACGCGTGTCAGAGGTGACACGCGAACTCATTTTTTTGGTTGATTTTTCTTTGTTAAATGGCATTTAAATGTATAAAATAAATATCAAAAATATAAGTGTTTTACTATGGTTGCAAATATCAAAAAATTTCTATATGTGACATGGCACCAGGGTTAAGTTAGGGTTTTTCAAAATGCTGACACACCGAGCTCAAAAGGTTCGCCATCACTGCTTTAGGGTCTCAAACTAGGTTAAGTTCGTCTCCTATATGTCCCTATAATATTATAGCACTTATATCACTGATCAAGGTGCCAGACTGTTTACTCTCTGCCTCCTTCTTTAGGGCAGAGATTGTGTTGCTGACTCTACAGCACCAGCACAAGTAGGCACTAAACAAATACTTATTGCATAAATACATGGATATTTCTTTATGAAAGTAAAACTCATGATTGTGCCCACCATCTTTTCTCCTATTTATCAAAACTAGATATAAAGAATTAAGAGCAGAGCACAAAAAGGATTTTAAAAGCAGGCATTCCCTTTGCTTATTTAGATAGACTTCTCCCAGATAGGACTCTGACAGTCACATTGATTTCAAGTCAATGTCGTCTTTTAGGGATATGGCCAGAGAATGACGGGGCACACTCTATTTTTAATTACAAAACCAAGACATATGTTTAATTGATACAGTAAAGCGGATCCCATGGTGAGTCCACTTTTACTCAAGAAGACTTGATAGCTAGCGCTAAATCCAAGGGTTTCAGTTTTATTTGGCCTCCTTAAGCCCCAGGAGTTTTTTTATACAGTACATGTTTTCCACATGTAATTAAGTAATGGAGAGTGAGTTGTTATACATGACATTTAATTTTTGATAGTGGGGGCGCATATGACAAGAGCTGCAGGCAGGATCATTAATCTCCTTGGATCCCTACACTGCCAAACACAGAAATTCCTTCCTCATCGTATTAATAGAGCTCTCCTCCTGTACTTAAATTGGTGTGCTTGTGTAGAGAGGATATGCTGAGTAGGAAAACTCACAGAACTAAATGTGAGGTGCATAGTAAGAACCCAGATTGTAATATCACCTCTGGATGATCCAGAGTAGAAAAATTTAGTATATCAAGGTCCCTATGTGGTTTAGGGCACAATTACATGACTACTGGATTGTCCAAAATCTAATGATGTGGGGGACAAAGAGGGACGTGTGTGAGTGATTATGTAAATCATATATACATAGCGGCAACTTACTAATTTTCATTAATAACTCACAGACCCTTTGTGAACTATAGATCAATTAGTATCTGAATAAATACGAGTGTTAAAAGAATATGACAAGGACATGATCACACAAATGTACATTACTATAGATTAAAGGCCCTAGTTAATCAATATGTTGCTTGCAGCATATTTTAACAGCTTTCTGTGATTACTCTTAATTATACTCTTAAATTTGTGGCCAGTTCCCAATTTTATCACAATTGTCAATAAATTTTTAAAAATTGCCAAGGTATAAAAGCCAAAAATTTCTATTTATTGGAAATGCATAGAGAATCAATAATTTCAACTAGGGAAGAAAATATTGGCAAATAGCAGCACTAACTTTAAAGAAATACAACTTATAAAAATCAGTTTTTAAAGTAATAATATATATATAAATATAAATATATATATAAAACACAATACATGTTATGCAATTCATAAGTATAATTGTATCAGTTCTGCCAAGATGATTTAAGTTTTACTTCCTTAAACTTTATAACAACTCAATATTTAACTGCTCCAATTTGACAGTTTCCAAAAGGCAAAATTGGGGTTCTTGTAACAATAGAGTGAAAGCGGTAATACATAGGCAGAAGTTGAAAAGTGTATCTACATGATTAATGAACTGGACAGTCAGCCTGAAGGAGACAGGATGAGATGTATGTTGGATAGCACCTGAAATGCACAGGTTACCACACAAGAATAGGGCACCCATCTGCCATTATGCCTCCATCGCTGATGTACATAGCTGATGAGCAATATAATATTTTCTTGATTCCCTTGAGTGCTTTAAATTTTGACACTAGTTGATATTAGAATCTAATATATTTTATTGACATGAAGATTGTCATGCTAATTAGATTCCTCTTTATACATTACTCAAACAGCGCTCTACTAAAAAACAAAACAAAAAAAACCAGTTTTCTCTCCTTGTTAGAATATCAGGCCCTCATTAAAAGAAAAAGAAGAAGATGGAGGAGGAAGAGGAGAAGGAGGAGGAGGAGCAGCAGCAGCTGACAGAGAACTAAAAAATGTTTTAGGCAGGTTTGGCTCATGTCTCTTATTCTAACATTTACCAGGAATGGTTTGATATAATGTCCGTAGCTATCTCTTTCAGTGTTTAAACATTATCATGTTAATGAAAACATTCTTAAACTGTGAATGTGCTGAACTTTAAAAAATAGTCAAAAAAAAATACTCAAGATTCTGAAAGTAGATAAAGTACATATGAAGGAGAGATTCTTTTTTATCCTCTTCTCTCCTTCTCCAAGACCTCTTTTCTTTTACCTCCTTCCTCCCATGCTTCTCATGGTTTTCTGCCATCATCACCATCATCATCATCATCACCACCACCACCACCACCACTATGGCAGTGAACATTGTTGAGCCCATATTGTCAGGCAATTCATATATATTAATATATTAGACAATTCGTGAGATTGCTATAGATTTTACAGATCAGGAAACTGACCAGGCTCACACAGCCCAAGCATTAAACCCAGTTTCAAACCAAGCTAGGTGACTATAGAAGTTGTTTTTTAATTACTTATAAAGTCTTATAGTTCAATCTTGCTTTAGAAAAGAATTCTCACTTTAGTTAAGAGTTCTCAGTCAAACGAATAGTTTCTTCTTTTATGAAAACTGAAGTATTAATTAATAAAATGTTGGCACACAAATTACCAGAGGTATTTACGGAATCACACAAAAAGTTGTCAGCAGTGCATACATAACTCTTGATTAAACTTAAGCTCATTTTCCTTTGCAGTCTAAAAGTGGCTAGATTGTTCAGAATTATGACTACATCTTTTTTTCTCCCTATAAAAATAGATATAGAGCTTCCTGAATGCCCATTATGTGCTAGGAATTATAATTTAATGATCATGCAAGGAACTTCCATAATTAGATTATGTATTTTGAATATACATTGATACTTCTAAATTGCTTAAAATCACTTCCAGTCGGTAAATATTCAGTAGCATCCTCAATTATGCTTTACTATTAATTTACTGAACAAATTCTTTCCTTGATACTGATCCATTCTGAATAATCAAAATTGAAATCATCAGATACTAAATTAATGGGGCATTATTACTATTACTAATATTCTGCTCAACTTTCTCTTCTGTATTCTAAACAACTTCAAATCATTTAATTTTTCTTTCCTGAAGGTGGAGGGTTCTATTTCCCAACTACTTAATTGCATCAAATGATTTCTTTTGGAGCCTCGTCCATTTTCTTTTTGCTCTCTTTAAAATGGGATGGCCCAGGATGGGTAGGTAACAAAGGCACAAATGCTAAAGAGGTAACAGGAACATTAACAATAGCACTGTAGCAGTCTCCACCATGTGTTGAGCACTTCAGTGCAGTCACCATTGAGTGCTATTTAAGTCTTCTCATGTTATCCTCACACAACTCTACGCAAAGTTTTTAAGGCCAAGTGGTTTGAATTCTTTACTTGTATGGACTTCTCTCAATGGACATCCTAAACTTTGTTGTTTTTTATTGATTTTTAGAGAGAGGAAGAGGGAAAGAAAGAGTAAAACATCCATGTGAGAGAGAAACATCAATCAGCTGCCTCCTGCACATGCCCCAAATGGGCACACACCCCAATTTGGGATGTAACCCAAAATCCAGGCATGTTCCCTGACCCTACACTTTTTGGTATATGGGACGATGCTCCAACCAACTGAGCCACACCGGTGAGGCCCTAAACTCTTTTTTCTAAATTAATATATATTTTTTTATTTTTCAATTACAGGTCACTTTTAACATTAATTTATACTGGTCTCAGGTGTACAGCACCATGGCCAGCCAATCATACACTTCACAAAGTGTTCCGCCCAATATCCCATGATCCTAAACTCCTGAGTGGCTGACCATTCCTTAAGTCTGTTCATCTTTTCACCATCTAAGTTTAATTTTGTAACCTCCGGCAATAGGAAGGGCAAAGAAACTCAAAGAGAAGATCTGTGACTAACAGTAGGTCAAGGTGAGTAAGCCAGAGAAGATCACCTTAACACACAAAGACATACAAGCAGAAGAAAGGAAACAAGAGTATAAAACTGGAAGGCCAGAAAATGCTAGCAAGTGGGAGAAAAAGTTGCCAATGTGGGATTTCTTTAGGAGCAAAGCAATAACACCCCCCCGAGGCTGAAGTGATGGTGTGGGAAGAAATATTTTATTCACCTACAGTAGTGCCCATATCTGGGAATAAAATTACCCCTTAATCTCAGCAGTCCCCTGATATTGAATAGGTCTTACTGACAGGTAAGAGAAGAGGAAGAAGAATAATCACCATCATAAAATACCAGTTAACACTCTCATCCTTTGCTCTATGCTAGACACTCTACTGAACATTTCAAATTTTTGAAATATCACAATGAGGCAGATGCTTTATTATTCCCATTTTACAAATAACTGAGGCTCAGAAGGAAGAGAAACAGAGCAACAGTTAACATACAGGGTTAGTTATGTCACTTAAAAATAATTCAGATTTACCTGTCATTTTAGACCAATAACAGAATCGAAGCTCATTCCACTGCCGATGAGGCAATGGTGGCTACCACCAATGAGGACTCCCCAAATCTGATTCACTTCTGCCAAAAAGGCTCAGTCAGCTAGCAGGCAAGGTGTAGGTACATATGGAGCTCCAAACACAGCATGTAACTCTAGAGAGCAGAGCTCACATCACCTCCCCGCTGGATTTCTCACCAGCACTCCTAATATGAAGCTTCTATAGTTCCCTGGGTTCTTTTTTCCGGCCTATTCATTGATGTAGACATTAATGAGTCAGCTCTTACACCAGCCGTGGGCAAACTACGGCCCGCAGGCCGGATCCGGCCCGTTTGAAATGAATAAAACTAAAAAAAAAAGACAGTACCCTTTTATGTAATGATGTTTACTTTGAATTTATATTAGTTCACACAAACACTCCATCCATGCTTTTGTTCCGGCCCTCCAGTCCAGTTTAAGAACCCATTGTGGCCCTCGAGTCAAAAAGTTTGCCCCACCCCTGTCCTATACCAAATGATCGTGACAGAAGGAGAAGAAACTATAAGATGCTATTATATTTGTAGAGGGGGAATCATATCCAGGAAGGGAAGATTTTTAAAAAATGAAATACAGCCGAAACCAGTTTGGCTCAGTGGATAGAGTGTCGGCTTGCGGACTGAAAGGTCCCAGGTTCGATTCCGGTCAAGGGCATGTACCTGGGTTGCGGGCATATCCCCGTGGGAGATGTGCAGGAGGCAGCTGATCGATGTTTCTCTCTCATCGATGTTTCTAACTCTCTATCTCTCTCTCCCTTCCTCTCTGTAAAAACTCAATAAAATATATATATAAAAAAATGAAATACAAATACTGGTTTCAACTACCAATACTATCATGTGAAACAAATAATAAGAAAGCCTCATACTCAAAACAAACTAGACTTTTTTTTTTTTTTTTAATATATTTTATTGATTTTTTACAGAGAGGAAGGGAGAGAGATAGAGAGTTAGAAACATCGATGAGAGAGAAACATCGGTCAGCTGCCTTCTGCACATCTCCTACTGGGGATGTGCCCACAACCCAGGTACATGCCCTTGACCGGAATCGAACCCGGGACCTTTCAGTCCGCAGGCCAACGCTCTATCCACTGAGCCAAACCGGTTTCGGCAACTAGACTTTTCTTACAGTGACAGTTACAAAAGGAAAATATATTTTTAGAATACAGTGATTTTGTTAAACCAAAGACACAATAGTCGTACATAAATAATAACATTTCCTGAAGAGAGCTCAGATTTTATGATATATCTATCTTACCTGATGAAAACCAGTTTGATCTTGGATGGGGCAGTCTTAATAATGGCAGATGCATTCTGGTGACTTCTTCCGTACAGAATCTGATTGTTTATCTGTTTGGGACAAAATATAAAGAGTACTTGTAAAACATGCAATATGTACATTTTGTATAAAAATATATGTATACAGTTATATGTTATGCAAGAATATATCTATATACATGGAATTAAACAATACTAATTAAATCCATTCATTTTTTAAGTGGCTACATGTAGGATTGTTTGGTGCCAAAAATCATAATGTTCTTTGTAGTATGGATTCAAACACTAATTCTAAACAGCTATTAAAATCTCTTAAATTCAGTTATGAATGAAGTTAATAGAACACACAGTCCTTGACCCTTTTGCTAAGCATCAAGACAGCAGTAGTTGAGCTAGATGCAAAAAGTTTATGATGCATATTTCATTATCTAAAGCTTTTCCAGATTCTTAAAAAATGTAGAAAACAGACCAAAGTGTGGTATGCACCAGCACTCTGGAGGGCCCATTAAATATGATGCCATAAACATGTCAAGGTTATTACATAGCATAAATTTTGTTACTCCAGAGGAGGAAAATATTATATCTACATTTTCAATCAAACTTTAGATCAATTGCAAAGAAACATTTTATTGTAAACAATCAGTAAGCCAGCTGCTTTTATCCAAGATGTGATGGGATTTTTAACTAGATGGAATTCACCTAAATATGATCTAAAAACATTTATATTCTAAATTTTTTCATTCCAGATTTTCCCACTGATAAACTATGATGATAGCCAAAAATCAATTTTTTATTTCATCCATTGCTTATAGTTCAGTTTAGGCTTTTCTTTTTCTTTTTTAGTATGTTTTTATTGATTTTCTTAGAGAGAAAAGGAAAGGGATAGACAGAAGCATCAAAATTAATTGGCTGCCTCCTGCATGCCCCCAACTGGGGGTGGAGCCCACAACCTAGGCGTGTGCCCCAACTGGGAATCAAACCTTCGACCTCTTGTTGCTCAGGACCATGATCTACCAACTGAGCCACACCGGTTGGGCCAGTTTTGGCTTTTCTCCTCCTGTTTTTAACAAGTAATTAATGATCCATACTATACTGTCCCTGTTTATCTGAGACTAGATAATTTCTACTACTAAAGGGATGCATATATAGGCTATTATATAAGGGATAGAAAAAAGGGATTTTATGCTTTTTTGTAATTAGCATCTAGTTTGTCTGTTCTTGATAGCTCTGAAATTTTGCATATGAACACACCTGAAAAAGGTATCATTTTTGTCACAACAGCTATAATGAGAAAGTGTATGGAAGGTATGGAAGTGAACAGTTCAAAGGATGGAATGAAATATATATATATATATATATATATATATATATATATATATATATATATATTTAATATATTTTTATTGATTTCAGAGAGGAAGGGAGAGAGAAAGAGGGAGAGAAACATCAATGATGAGAGAGGCTCATGGATCAGCTGCCTCCTGCACACCCCACACTGGGGAGTGAGCCCACAACCCGGCCATGTGCCCTAATCAGGAACCCAACTGTGACCTCCTGGTTCATAGGTCGACGCTCAACCCTTGAGCCACACCAGCCAGGCAAAAGATAATATTTTTAACTGTTGAAATGAAGATCAACATCACCTTGACATAGTAGCTGGGATTCATATCAAAGGCTGCTGCAAAGATTAAACTTGAACTATGTCTTCAATATGTCTCTTATTCTACCAACGTTTATTCTTCACCAAGATAATCAATATCCCAGAAGTCCACTGATCTGCAGTGTCATTTTTCTGCTCCTTAGTTTCCTCTTCTTTAAAAGAAATCTAAGCACCTACTTCATAAAACTGTTGTGAGAATTTAATGAGAATGCCTTTAATTTTATAGTAATCTTGTTTTTAAATTTAATTCTTTATTGTTTAAAGAACAGTATGTCTCCTTTTTCCCCCATTGACCTCTCCCCAGTCATTCCCACAGTCATGCTCTCACCCCACTACTGTTTGTGTCCATGGGTTCTGTTTATATGCATACTTATAAGTCCTTTGGCTGATCTCTCACCCCTCTCTCCCCTGCCTTCCCTCTGAGGTTGCATAATCTTGATTACTCAAAAGATCTTTAAATTTTTATGTATTCAAAACTACTTATTTTTTTCTGTTAAAGTTTCTTCCCTTTTAATATACTTTATTAAGAAATGTGCCCACCCTCTGTATGATACTACATTAACAGATATGCGCCATTATACATTTGTCCAAACCTACAGAATGTACAAGACTAAGAATGAACCCTAATGTGAACTATGGACTTTGGGTGATTATGACATGAAATGATATACCAATGTAGGCTCATCAGTTGCAATAAATGTACTACTCTGGAGGGGGATGTTGATAATGGGAGAGGCTGTGAATGTGTGGAGATAGAGGTATATGGACAATCTCTGTAACTTCCTCTCAATTTTGCTTCTCTAAAAAAACAAAATCTCTTTTAAAAAAGTGCCTACCCGCTAGACTACATATTTTCTTCATGGTCTTAATTGTTTCCTTTTTAAATTTTTTTCTTGTAATTACATCTTACCTAGCTTAGTTATAAGGGAAATGGTTAAATAAATCAGGTAATCATTAAGAATAAGGTGAAAAAACATACTTAGTGACATAGGAAATATCCAAAATGTATTAAGGGGCAAAACCTAGTTATAACATAGAATGTCTACCATGATCACTTTTGTTTTGCTAACCATATTTTTCAATATCTTTACTACAAATAAGGATCTTTACATCACAATTTTAAAATGAGATGATGGCCGAAACCGGTTTGGCTCAGTGGATAGAGCGTCGGCCTGCGGACTGAAAGGTCCCAGGTTCGATTCCGGTCAAGGGCATGTACCTGGGTTGCGGGCACATCCCCAGTGGGGGATGTGCAGGAGGCGGCTGATCGATGTTTCTCTCTCTCATCGATGTTTCTGACTCTCTATCTCTCTCCCTTCCTCTCTGTAAAAAATCAATAAAATATATTAAAAAAAAAAATAAAAAAAAAAATAAAATGAGATGATGTGTGGAATCTGCTTGATTCGATGACTGGCATTCAGGTAATTATTTGCAAATATCTTCTCCACTGTGCCTGGCCTCTGCTTTCAGAAAGTCTTTCCCTAACCTCGACCTATCAAACCCTCCAGGCTTTGACTTTTATGGCACCAGGTTTATAATAATTTTTTTTATTGCACTTACACCCTACCCGACCTGGTAAAGTCAATCCTTGTTGGGTGGTAAGCATTAGTCAGGCACACGACATTTTATTGAACTGAGCTAAACTCCTTGAGGGCAGGAACCAGTGTCCTCTTTGTGTTCCCCAGCTTGTCATGCATAGCTTGCATACAGTGGTGCTCAATGAAGACATGGTGACTCACACAGCCATGAATGGAAGTGGCACTTCCACTAATCAACTGCTAGTACACTTTCTCTGAGGTGGCCTCTAGCCTTGAAAGTGACTGAGCTAAAGCTTATAAAGTATATAAAGTATCCTAATATATAAAAAGCCAGGGGCTGTCACGACCGAAACAACCAGACGGATGACCGAACAGCAGGCTGTATGGGGCGACCAGGCCGGCAGGGGGTTAGTGAAGGACGACCAAACAACTGAACAGTAGGCTGTGTGGGGTGACAAGGCCAGCAGGGGGGACAGTTGGGGGCAATCAGGCTGGCAGGCAGGTGAGCAGTTAGGAGCCAGCAGTCCTGGATTGTGAGAGGGATGTCCGACTGCCGGTTTAGGCCCGATCCCCAGGAGTCTCGGATTGGAGAGGGTACAGGTTGGGCTGAGGGGGACCCCCCGCCCCTGCACAAATTTCATGCACCGGGCCTCTAGTAAAGTATATAAAGACTTGAGCTGTTTCACATTTATGGATATGCCTGCTTTTTAGCTGTGGTCCTCCATTTTTATAGACGAGGATACATAGTAGTATTATTTTAAGAGGAAAGCATTACAGCCCAAATGAAGAGAGCAGTTCGTTAACTTTAATTTGCCTAAAAGAAAATCTAAAGTTATGTCTTTCTGGGTACAGTTTCCGAATGTGCAGATGCTGTGGCAGTGGGAGGGGAAGGCAGCTTGCTTGCTGTTGGTGTTTTCTTCTAGGGCCGATGACTGCCGTGCTTACTACTAAGGCAGCTGCTTCCTGCCAAGGCTCAAAGGCTCTTCAGTGGAAGACTGGGAACAGAACAAGAAACTCGGGAACGGAACTAAATGGAAAAAAAAAAGCATATCTCTGGATTAAAAAAATCTAAGACAAAGCCCCTTTTCCTTCATCACTAAAGGAAACACACTCCAGATGATGCATTTTGTGCATAAATAACTCGAGACTGTCACTCTATTTCTGAGAAGTGGCTGTTCTCTGAGGGCATTATTCTTTAAACAACAGGTGTAGGTCATCTTCTAAGTTTAGCACAGGCAAAACAAAAACAAAAACAAAAAAACCCACCACAAAAAAAACACAAAAAACAAGCATTCCACACCCCTCAGAAGTCTTTCAGGTTAATTCCAACTAATAATGGCTACTATTTACTGAGCTTACTCTGTGCCAAACACTATGCTGCACTCTTCATGCACAACATCTCATTTAAAGTTCACAAGAACTGGGATGCTATGTACTTTGACCAGATGAGGAAACTGGAACTGCAAGAGCTTGAGGAATTTGCCCAAGGTGATTTTGCTACTAGTTTAAAAGCCTGTAATCCTCAGGCACGCTTAGATGTCACACGTGTGTATGGTACCCATAAAAATCAGATGATTTGGAGAGGTCATCTTTATAAAGATGTCTCCTAAATAATCTCTGAGCAGGAACAGGAGGACGCTTAGTCATCTAGCATCGTAGAACTGAAAGTTTCAAGACACAGAGTTCAGAATCAAGTACTTCACCACCATGCAGAGGGGAAATGCCTGACTGTTGACTGTGAGGCTTTTACTATATAGAATAGAGGCCTGGTGCGTGGGTGGGGGCTGGCTGGTTTTCCCTGGAGGGTGTCCTGGATCAGGGTGGGGGTCCCCACTGGGGTGCCTGGCCAGCCTGGGTGAGGGGCTGAGGGCTGTTTTCAGGCTGGGACTGCAGCTCCCAACTGCTCCTTTTTTTTTTTTTTTTTTTTTTTTATTTCTGAGCCAGCTTTAGCTCTGAGGCTCCAGCTCTTAGGCCTCCACTCCTGAAAGCAGGTATCTGGTTTGTTTAGGTTCTATAATCGAAACTCTGTATCAACTCCAGGTCTGAGATCCCGGCTAGCTGAAAGCGGGTTTCTGGCGTTTTGTTTAGCTTCTATTTTTGTTACTGTTTCAAACTGCCAGCTCAGAGGCCTGCAGCTGAAGGCGGGGAACGTTGGAGTCCTCCGTCACTGAAGCAAGCAAGCCTCATGTTAGTTTCAAGCTGCCTGGCTGCCGGCCGCCATCTTGGCTGTCAGTTAATTTGCATATCTCGCTGATTAGCCAATGGGAAGGGTAGCGGTCGTACTCCAATTACCATGTTTCTCTTTTATTAGTGTAGATGTTTACTTTGAATTTATATTAGTTCACACAAACACTCCATCCATGCTTTTGTTCCGGCCCTCCGGTCCAGTTTAAGAACCCATTGTGGCCCTCGAGTCAAAAAGTTTGCCCACCCCTGCCCTAACTCCATTAGTCACCATGACTAACGATTCCCCCCTATATAGACCATCCCCTAGAAGCCACTGGGGAGCTTGATCTTTGAACACGAGCTCATCTGTGACTCCAGGTTTGGTGCCATCCCCTTAACATTAAACCTCTACTTTATTGGCAGCAAACTCCTGTTAGCATTTGATTGGTCTTTGATGTGCACAGGTGAACAAACCCCCTTTAGTTTGGTAACACTAGTTTAGATGATAAATTATAACTTCCTCTCACATTCATCAAGCCATGATGATGGAAAGTGTATTTTATGTGATTCATTGCACTCAATGAGAAAATCAGACCAGACAGGGGATCTTGGCCAGCATATGATCACTTCTCTTTACAAGGGATGGTCCTACAAATCTTCCTATCACAAATACTATCCATAATGGTGGGCCACACAAGTTTGCATTGTCAGGACCCTCCAGGCCAGGGGTGGGCAAACTTTTTGACTCGAGGGCCACAATGGGTTCTTAAACTGGACCGGAGGGCCGGAACAAAAGCATGGATGGAGTGTTTGTGTGAACTAATATAAATTCAAAGTAAACATCATTACATAAAAGGGTACAGTCTTTTTTTTTTTTTTTTTTTTTTAGTTTTATTCATTTCAAATGGGCCGGATCCGGCCCGTGGGCCATAGTTTGCCCACGGCTGCTCCAGGCTGAATATCGAGTGGGGCAATCAAGACTCTCTCTGAAATGTCATTCAGGAGCAAATTATAGCACCTATAGACACTGAAGACAATAGCCCCACATGAGAAACACCTTATCTGTAAAACTTAGGTCATAGTCTAATGGGTGAGACATTTCCCCCTCATGGGTTGGTTTTTGTCACAGTAGTAAAACAAGACAACAAAAACAAAAACAATAACAAAGCCACACTGATTTGAGGTAAACTCTCTATATTATTTAGGTATAAGAGATGGGATACTTAATTGCTATATTTTCCAGAAGAATAGAATTAATCTGGTAAGGATTCAATAAAAGTAAATGGATGTAAATCCTTCTGTTATACTACATAAACTTTCACTTTAGAGGTTTTTTCATGAGATTTGTCTCAATAAAGTTAATTATTCAAAAATATCATGACGAGATAGGTTTTCAACTACACTTAGTTTTCCATAGTTCAACTGAACATGAATATAAATTTATTCTGGAGAGCAGCTCAATTAAATCTTTTAAAAAACTTAACAAATTGGATGTAAATATTAATTAAGCTCAGATTTAAAATATTAATTATACATAAATTAAAAGTTACTTCAAGCAACAGATTTGCCTGAGGTTTGGATATCATGTTATACTATGTTATGTTCAACAACATCCTCTCTGCCCATGCTTTCATTAAAGTAGAGAGATTTGTTATGAACAGTGACAATTATTATTAAAGAACTGAGTTGGAATTGCTGACATTAAAATCTGAGCGTCCTTCTCCCTGGTTCACTTTCAAATATATTTTAAAATTTACATTTCAAGAGATTCTAATGTCTTTTTTTATATAATAAACTCTTTGAGTATCACACATGCAGAAAAAAATGAACAAATAGTAATTTTTTATAATTCAATGAATGCTTTTATAGGTTAATTTTTATTTGTTTTTAAAATTAATTTCAGAGAGGAAGGGAGAGGGAGAGAAAGAATCATTGATCAGCTGCCTCCTGCCTGCCTCCTACTAGGGATAGAGCCCACAACCCAGGTGTGTGCTCTGACTGGGAATCGAACGGTGACCTCCTGATTCATAGGTTGATGCTCAACCACTGAGCCATGCTGGCCGAGTAATTTTTAATCTAGCAATTCCACTTCTAAGAATTTATACTAAATTTTTTTAAAATCCAGAGGCAAAATGTCTATCGTGGCTATAGTACTTATAATAGATAAAAAATGGAAAACTATAGATCATAAAAAAAGATTTATTACATTCCTCCATCACACTAATAAATGGAAAACTGCGCCATTAAGAGGAGATAAAGGAGGATGATAAAGAACTAGATCCACTGTCGTAAAAAGATAACAGTATTGAGTGAAAAGTGACAAATATTATGTAATCCATTCTTCACATTATTTTCATTTATATAAAAGTTTCTGTCTGAGTCTAAAGAAAGCTCTGTGAGTATCTCTACTAAATGTCAACAATAATGGTATCTCTGGTGGGATTTAAAGTGATTCCCAACTTGTTTTTCTATATTGATATTTTATAACTACTTTGTTATAATAATACCATTTAATAAATGCTTAGGGCATACAAGACACACACACTATACACACACATATGCACATCTTAAATACATTATTTCACTTAAGTCTCACACATATCAGTAGAGGAATGCATTACTACCTCATTATACAGATAGAGAAATTGAGGCTTAGTGAGTTTAAGGAATTTGACCATTATAACATATCTAAAGCCAATATTTATAGCCAAATCTGTTAGAACCCAAAAGCCTTTCCTGTTAATAATAAGAAACATTTCTAAGGGTATTTATCTGGGGTGGGGAGAAAAGCCATAGGACAGCACATTTTAATCCTATGGAATTTTAAATCCAATTAACAAAGCTTCTCAAAATAGGATTCCCAGACCAAGAAACCTATATATATATATAAAAGCCTAAGCAGCCGAATGACCAGTCGCTATGATGAGCACTGACCACCAGCGGGCAGATGCTCAATGCAGGAGCTGCCTCCTGGTGGTCAGTGCGCTCCCACAGCCAACCTCCCATGGCTGGCCAACTTCCTGCTTCAGTTTTACAGATGGGAGAACTGAAGGGAAGTAATGGACACCTAAGCCAGGGATAAAAACAGAGAAGATGACTAAAACTTACATAAAAACACAATTGCACTAGAATGAAGAATATCATATTAAATTTTTCTCCAAAAGACAAAATAAATAATAATAAGCTCCAATATCTTAATACTTTGGGCAAAGGAGCAGGTTTTGAGGACTAAGTTTAATAGATGCAGCTTCAATTTAATCTATTTCTTGTGCAGTACAATGTTCCCAAAGGAACACATTCATTTGAAAAGCTTAAGCATGAAAGATTTATTTTCTCTCAAGCAAAACTAATTAAATTGAAATACCTTTTAAAGGCAAAGTAATAGTAATATGTAGTTCACATCATTCTAAATTTGATATATCGGGAAAATAGTAAGATATTCTTCTGACTCCTAAATGCTGGCAATTTTGAAAAATATTGACTTCAAGGAAGTAAGCAGAGAAATATGTTTGTGCTGCTCTGATTTTTAGTGTTTCCATGGAAGTTGGTCCAATTGCTATAGGTTGGTTCACTGACCAAATTAAATAGGTGCCTGCAGATAATTTCCTATTACCTTCAGGGCATAGGAAGGAATAAGTAACGGAAGGCAGAAATATCTACCTCTTAACAGCTCATTAATATTGCAGGGGAATCAGGTTTTCCTAAGAGGCTGAGGCATTACAGCCCAATTCTATTAATGGTATTGTTAGTCACATAAATAAATAGAAGTCAGATGACCTGACCTAGAATTCCTTCTTCCAAGAACATCAGCACATGCTATGAGTTAAGACATTCCTCAAACTGGTAATGCCCAGTTTAATGTTTGCTTATTTCATACTAACAATCAGATTAGAGCTCTACTCTAATTTCCTCTATTACTGGAAGTTTGGGCTCTTGCTTTCAACATATTTTCCTTCTCTCTCTCTCATCAACAAAAAAATAATGAAATAAAAATATTTTCCTTGCTGCTTCTGTAGACATTGCCACAAACCAATCCACCTGTGTGTGTGTGTTTTCTTTTTCTTTTTTTTTTACTTAAAAACATTTATTTGTGGTTTGCAAAGTGTGAGATTCATTTTCCCTCACAAGTGTCTAAAATTGATTAGTATGAATTGAAAATGAAGTCTGATTTTCTAATCCTCTCTTTAATGTTTCCACCACCTTCACCCATTTTACCCACCTTTCTTTTTTTTTTTTTTTGCTTTTTTTTTTTTTTATTGCTTAAAGTATTACAAAGGGTATTACATATGTATCCATTTTATCCCCCCGCCCTAGACAGTCCCCTAGCCTCCCCTATCCCCCAGTGTCTTATGTCCATTGGTTATGCTTATATGCATGCATACAAGTCCTTTAGTTGATCTCTTACCCCCCTACCTCCTGCCCCCCAACCCTCCCCGGCCTTCCCGCTGCAGTTTGACAATCTGTTTGAGGCAGCTCTGCCTCTGTATCTATTATTGTTCAAAAGTTTATAATGGTCTCTATTGTCCATGAATGAGTGAGATCATGTGGTATTTTTCCTTTATTGACTGGCTTATTTCACTTAGCATAATGCTCTCCAGTTCCATCCATGCCGTTGCAAATGGTAAGAGTTCCTTCCTTTTTACAGCAGCATAGTATTCCATCGTGTAGATGTTCTTTTTTAACATTAACTTTGTCAGTGAATCAATCCTAGAGAGGCAGGATTGCATCACATATATGTGTTATCTTTTCAAAACACATCTCATACAGAGTCTGGCAGTGCCACACTCCTCTGCATGACAGCGCGATAACTGCACAAAGACATATACACCAGTATGTTATAGTATTATACCACTCAATAAAAAGGTCAGTGCAATATGATTCTGTTTTTTATATTAACCATAAAAATCTATGTTTGCACAGATGTATATGACTCGGCATGAGACAAATAGGAAAAATGTTAACAATGGTTATTTCTGGAGGAGTAGTATTACAAAGGTAAAAGAGAAAACAATAATTCTGTTATGATCACATGTTACTTTAAAAACATGTGGAAAGTATAGCCTATAAATTAAAAAAGAGAAAAATAGCAGTGAGAAACAATACCTTATGACAACCCAGTATGTTAGGGAGTCAATTAGAATTAAAACCTATTTGCTAACTGAATACTTTCGAATTATAGCCAGAAACATAAATAAGGATGGGCAATAAAATTTAGAGAGTCAAAGCAATTTTAAATTATAATATGCAAATATTATGAAAACCCGTGACCCTTCGATCCCCCGGCCGACGCTCTAACCACTGAGAAAACTGTCCTGGGCCAAAATAAAACATTTTAAACATAAAGTTGGGATTGGAAAGTCCTGAGCTGTAGTTCAAGTAGAGAATCACAGAGAGACATTCTGAACCACACACTCGGTAGCAACAAGGAAGGTGTGCAGCCTGGATGCTGGTAGAGCTCACAGAAACCACTGCATACAAAGCCATGTGTCAGCAACCACATTACCTGGGAGTTCTGAAGGGATATTTGGCATTTTACATCGGAACAGGAGTATGTGCTACCTCTATATGATTATTTTTATTGTATTTCCGTTATTTTTTAGGAAATTGGGGTGGGGTGGGGTTAACATGTAATGTGTAATGTTTCCTGACTTAAAATAATGAGAAATAGACTCATGGTTACTGTGTTAGGTGGAACATCTGATTTTCAGGTTGGAATGCTGATTTTAGGCTTTTATCTTAAAAACTATAATTAAAATACACAATCACATTTTTGATAAATTTGAGCAGTCGTTTGATATTGTTAGTAAGTCAAACTTGGAATAAGAATCTTATTAAAACGTTTACTTTAGCCCTAGCCAGTCTGTTTCAGTGGATAGAGGGCTTGCGGACTGAAGGGTCCCGGGTTTGATTCTGGTCAAGGGCACGTGCCCGGGTTGTGGGCTCGATCCTTAGCAGGGGGTGTGTAGGAGGCAGCCGATCAATGGTTCTTTCTCATCATTAATGTTTCTATCTCCCTCTCCTCCTCTCTGAAATCAATAAAAATATATTTTAAAAAACTTTTATTTTAAGCTTTGTGCCTTAAGATTGCATTGCGATTAGAAGTGACTCTAAATTTCTAATTCTGCAAATAAAGCAAAATACAGAAATAAATTCTATGTTGAGGCTGGCTGTTATAAGGAAACCCTTTTCAATAATCTAAGAGCATATCTTTCCAGAGTGCATTTCAGGTATGGTCACTGCATAGCCAGGAGCAGGCCTGGGAGGAAGTGGAGGCGGGGGTGGGGGGGTGGGGGATGGTGTGTGTGAGGGGTGGGGGACTGGGAAAGGAGGGAGCAGAGGCCTGGAGAACTACCCCGGTGTCATGCGAAACCCGAGGAGAAACTGCAGAAAAGAGAGGAGAGCCTCCAGAGGCAGCCTGAAACCCAGTTATCCCTCCCAATGGCCAGTGTCTTCCCAGCACACATTCCCAACCCATTGCTTATATTCTTGCCCCAGTGACCTACGTTTCCTCAGTTATCCTGACTTTTACTTTCTGCTTTCACTGCATGTTCTCTCCATGACGTTAAGATCACATGGCTCCCTGTAGAAACTTCCCATAAAGCTCTGGTGGAGCAGTAATGAGGACTGCTATGGTGAAAATGAAATGATCGCACTCCTCCAAAAGATCAGAAGGAATATAGGTCTTTAGTCTAAATAATTCAGCAGCATAAAGACACTGAAGTGTGACTAAATAATTCAAAACTCCTTCCACAACGGGCCAGAGACAGAAACAAAAATGGCGGGAGTAGAAGATAAAGACTTCATTGCAGGAAACCCGGAAAAGAATGAGGCCACTCGATATAAGTGCAAGGTTTTACATAGTATTTCCTGCAGCCTGAAGAGAAAACCTTGGCTCTGTAGTGGCCCTGAGGGGGGAAGCTCTTAATTATGGAGCTCAGAGGAGCTCTCACATTGGACAAGAACAAACTCAAAAATATTATTTTCCTTTTCTGGTTCTTGGGAGACAGGTATAATTTCCCTGACTGCATTCTTCTTTTAATGGATTCAAAGTGGCATTAAATTTTTAGAAAATAAAAAGAGTAACTGGGTATTGCATTGTGAGAAACCACTTCAGATATTGTAACTGCATTAATCTAGAGCTACCCAAACTACAAAATGAGAAATTCACTGATAACGTTCTGAATCTAGAATCTCTATTAATCCAAGAACTAAATAACTTAAAAGCAAAGCCCTTAGAGTCAGAAAAGCTAGTGTTCACATGTTTATTCTGCCCTTGGTGCCTCAGTTTCCTTTTTTGTAATACAGGGGTTAAAATAGCACCAACTTTCACTGGGCCCTTGTAAAAGTTGAGAGCGGGAATGCATTTAAAAAATTTAGCACTGCCTCATAAATAATAAGTATTCGATGTTAGCTCAGTTCCCAACACAGCTCTCCCATTTCCATATCTCCCAATTGGTCTCTTAATGAGTACATCTTTATATAACTCAAATGAGGTAGAACACAGTAGATTACTGAGGGAAAATGATTTAGCAAGACACAGCTACTGACTACAGTGCTATAATGGCAGGGATGGGGGTGGGCTGGGAGGAGAGTGGACGATATTGCACTTTGAAGAAAGGAAAAATGTTGCACACACAGGAGAGGTCCTCCACTGTTTTGTGTGTGAGGCTGACCCCATTCTTCTGCTGGCTTTCCAATTTGTTAATTAGCCTGTAGACTATTTTTAAGAGTCACATAATGGGGAGACTATAGCTCTGCATGGGAAGATCATATTCAGGACTTGCTTACAGTATTTATTTTAGTCAGGTTTGATCAACTGATTTTTCTTCTTTTTTTCCACTTTTTCTTTAAAATTTTTTTTTAAAAACATATATATTTTATTGATTTTTTACAGAGAGGAAGGGAGAGGAATAGAGAGTTGGAAACATTGACGAGAGAGAAACATTGATCAGCTGCCTCCTGCACAGCCCTCACTGGGGATGTGCCCACAACCAAGGTACATGCCTTTGACTACAATTGAAACTGGGATCTTTCAGTCTGCAGGCCGACGCTTTATCCACTGAGCCAAACCGGTTAGGTGATCAACTGTTTTTTTAACTGCTTTACTGAAATATAATGGATATACAATAAATCACATGCTTAAAATGTAAAATTTGATATGTCTGAACACTCATGAAACCATTGCCATAATAAAAAAATTGGCCAATCAATTTCTTTTTGCATGTTTAGCTATTGTAAATCTATCTGTGTTAATTAAACTGTAGGAAAAAGAAATTGTTTTGCAATTTTGAAATCCTTTACTTTCTGCTCTGTAAACTAGTGTTTCTGCAATGGGATATTTTATTACATGACGTCTCTTAGGGAATAATTATTGCATTAAAAAGTACAATTTATAAATCTATGTATGATATTAATCTAAAAGAGCCAATCTAAGATGACAGAAGCTTTTGACTATAAATTAGAATCTTATCTATGGATGCACAAAAGCTTTTAATTTACTTCCTACTGTACTATGCTCCTATATTGCACCTAAGTTTTCCAAAAGACTTCAAAAATAATTCAGTGTCAATGAGCAGAGAGTGAAGGATCGACTGCTGAGACTGGTGTGTGGGCAGGTACATGGGTCGGTCACTTAACCTTTATGGTTCCAGTTCTTTTCTTTTATCAAATAAATACTACTAGACAGTCATAACTGAATTTACCTGTAGTTGTATGTCTTTATCCCTGGCAAATAAGGGACATATTCATGCTTTTTATTTTTGATGGTTCTTAAATAAACATATACACATGCAAAATAACAAGATTTAGTTGTGGTGATCCTGCAGGTAAATGTTACAAAGGGAATGTACTTCATCCATCTTGAAGGACGTGTGAGCCAGACGAGACACAGCCCTCCATGCCCCCCGAATCAATTGTGCATTTCCTGGGCCACCCACACAGGTTCCTCTGGCTGCTTCGGTGACCTGACAAATCACTCCAATTCCCGGCACAGCACTATCGGGTCTTGCTTCCCACATGTGCACTGTAGGAAAGATTATAAATAAATCCTATATTCCTGTGACAGCACCATGAGCAGGCTCGTGTATTTTCTGGGACTAATTGCTTAGGGAAAGCCAATACTCTAGAGCAAGTCTCATTCCAGTCTACATGGTAATTATATGTTAATGCATTTTGAAATTAATTCAGAGTCTCCTACCCCCACCCCGCTAGCATCGCAGTAAAGGGCAGAGAAGCTGAGACTTAATCACATCGTCTTCTGGGGGCTTCATGTAAGATTTCTTTTGTATATGAACTGGGCCATCGATCGGCAGAACTAGCTGGCTGCTCTTCCACGGGAGCAAGGCAGTCGCTCAGCAACAAAACTGCTGGCGGACGTCCTGCCAAAAATCAGCCACCCACAGGCTCCGGGAGAGAAGCAGTCTCTGACTTCGAAGAAGCCACCATGTATGTCCCACCCGTCCCTTTCCTACCTTCTCTAAATTAGCCTCAGGTTAGGGCTTAAACAACTCAGATCAACCATAAATAAAAGGAGGCTGGAGTAAAGTAACACCATAACAATAACAAAAAGCAATAATGAGAAGTGAGATGAGCAAATGGCGGGACTGTAAAAATAATCAAGGCAGGGATAACGTGACCTCAACTGAGGAGAGAAGCCACAAAAATAAATGGAGCGTGGGTGGATAAGCAAATACACAGATGTGCCCTAACCTGGAAATCTAGTCAGCATAATCTAAGAACCACTGTACATGCCTCTATCATAATGCATTGCGCATGCCATGATATCATAATGCCATCATTTAACACACCGCAATAGGCAAAGGACTACTGTGGTAACTCCTGGCTTGACCTTCCCTGGCACTCGTCATGAAATCAATGTCTTATTCTCAGTTAGAAAGCACACTGGATTGAATATCATGCTATATACAAATTCCTCACATATCATAGAGAAATGATTGAAATTTTTTCTCAGCTATAAAAAGACACCAGGAAACTATTTTCCAAAGGAATATTTTCCTCCTGTCACCCCTGACCTAGAGCCAAAAGTCACGTGAGAAGATTGGTTACAACTGATTAAGAATCCAATATGTGCATTTTTCCATTCTCTCAGCTTTTCAAGACGCTGCATGGAGCTGGTGAGGAGTAGATGGCTTCCCTCTGGGAGACCCCTTCAGAGGCAAATGCACGAATATAAACAAACCAAAAAGAGCTGAAATACAAAAGTCCATGAAAAATATTATTTTACCAACAGCATCTGAAAAGTTTGAAGGTATTACTACCATGTGCCAGACTTTATCTTCTCTCCTTAATTCTCATTACACCCTCTGAGGTTGCTGCCACACAATCGCTAGGCTGATTTGGCTCAGTGGACAGAGTGTTGGTCCCCTGCAGATTGAAGGGTCCCAGGTTCAATTCTGGTCATATGCCCAGGTTTCAGGCTCGATCCCCAGTAGGGGGTGTGTAGGAGGCAGCCAATCAATGATTCTCTCTCATCATTGATGTTTCTATCTCTCTTTCTCCCACTCCTTTCCTCTCTGAAATCAATAACAATATTTAAAAAAATGATACTTGATGAATGAATAATTTCCATTTGATAAAGAAGGTAACCAAGGATTAGAGAAGATAAACAGCTAAAATATGTGATGCTAGAGTGTGTTCCAACATATTTTAATATTTTTTTTTAACAAGAGAAATTGAGAGGAGTGGAGTGGGATTAAATTATTGCCATGTTTAATCTTCTTTCCCTTTTCATCTCTGAACGGAGATTAAAATTGCTAAATAGCAACAAAAGGATCAAATTCAGAAAGTCAAAGGAAGGAATAGGAGGTATCCAATATGGCAATTTATTAATTTTTTTTTCCCACCCAGGAGAGCTCTTCCAGCTTCTAGTCTAGAAAACAGGTATTGAAGTTTCTGTCTGCAAGGGAGGAAATATGATCCAAATAACAGTCAACTGTGTGCCAGGTACCCTGTTAAACTCCTTCTAAAATGCAACTAATACCTGAAAGAATTGATAGGAGTTAAAGTAGGTCTTCGAAGTCCAGTTCCCAATGCCCTGTACAGTGTTGACTTCTGTGTGTGGCCTGCAAAGCGGTCTCATTACTCTGCAGCCACACTCATTTGTTACTGCTATCTAATAAGATCCCAGACAGAGAAATAAAACACCAGTGCTCCTGTTTATTGATGAAAACACCTAGAGAGTAATTATCTTCTTTTATTTCTATCCTGTTCTTATGTGGCTTTAACCCACATCATCAGCTTCACCGATAGTAACCATTCCTTGACAATCAGATCACAAGGTTTCATTGGCTCTGGCACTTTTCCAAAAAATTAAATTACAACAGCAAAAATAAATGTTAATAAAAACAAAAATAGTTACTATGTAAAATAGTAAAAACAAAACACAAAAATACATACAATTGTCATACTTATGGTTAATTCAAAACCCAGAGCATTTTGATAAATGCTAATAATATTATATTAATACATAATCAAATTAGTTTTGAACTTTTGAAAATTAATATTAAAAACAAGACTTATTTTTTTAATATGTGTCCATGAGATTTTACTTAAAGGCTTCTAAATTATTTTGAGAGATTTGTTTTTACTCAAGCAGCAAATAACATTTGCACGTGACAATATGGTTTTTATTTTTGCTTTGAAAAATGATTTTAAATAGTTGAAGAAAATATAATTTGTCAACACTCTTCTCCTTCACCTCATTGTATTGTACACTATCTCCTGTACCCCTTCACTTCACCAGAAGAGAAGTAAAAAAAATATATGCCCCTTACCTCTAATAGTTCATCTCCAATACGCATCCGTCCGTCCGTGGCAGCGGGTCCTTCTGGGTTAATTCCCACCACAAAGATGCTCATGCGTGACCTGTCCTTATTGCCCGCAAGGCTGAGTCCAAGTCCATTCTTATCCTTTTCAAGTTCAATAATGTGTAATTCTCCTGGCAGATCTGCATATCTTTGCCTGATTTTTTCTATTAAAATAAAGATAAAGAGAAAATTAAAGAGAGCAGTTAAATTTATATGACAGAGATGTCAGCATTCCCCTAACCATACTGTGATTCCTCTACAATGAATGGTCCTTTTGGAAAATGAAGTGCTTGAGGTCATTCATAGCCTTATGTATAAGTTACAGTTAAGAAATCTTTACATCTATCTAAGAAGGTAGTTCACTCATAAAACTTTTCCTGATCGTCCAGTTTCACACTGGCCTAGGCTTTCCATGGGTTATTTTCTCACATAAGACGGTCAAAACAATGTGGTGAAAATCCTGGCCTCCCTGCACCCTCTCCAACAAAAGGGGGGGCGAGGCGGAGACAAAGAATATTTACGGAGCACCAGCTATATGCCAAGCAAAGTGATTGGTCCTTGAGATATTATTTTGAACAAAGCAGACATGTTCCTGTTGTGGATTTGCAGTCCAGTAGGAAAGAAAATAAACAATTATTTTTAAATAATTACATTTCTTTAAAGTATGCAAAGGTTACAAAATAATAATATTGAGTGCTATGTGAGTAAAAACAAGGGGAATTAAGAACGTTGATTTAGCTATCAGCCCTGAATTCGATCTGCGAATCTATCATTTACTCAATACCCAATATTTAATATATTATTTTATCTCTATGGAATTCATCTATGAAATGGGCATTAGATTACCTACTTGCTTGGATACTGGAAAAATTAACTAACATACATGTTAAAAAACTCAATGGTTGCCCTAACTGGTTTGGCTCAGTGGATAGAGCGTCAGCCTGCAGACTCAAGGGTCCCAGGTTTGATTCCAGTCAATGGCATGTACCTCGGTTGCAGGCACATACCCAGTAGGGAGTGTGCAGGAGGCAGCTGATTGATGTTTATCTCTCATTGATGTTTCTAACTCTCTATCCCTCTCCCTTCCTCTGTTTAAAAAATCAATAACATATATTTTAAAAAAACCAACTCAATGGTTCATGGCTTACAGGTATCTTATAATTATTTTATCTGGTCTCTGTCTCATTTTGCTATCTCTACTTTATGGTTTAGATGATACAAATAAATTATAGGACAAGAAAGGGAAAATAACTACAGACAGATTTTAAAATAATATTATTATGAGTAGTATATCAATGAACTAAATGTTGACACATTTTAAAATATAGATAACAGATAAATTGCTCAAAAATTTAAAATAACATATACTAAATACAATACTAAATGTAAAACTACAATAGACTAGTAATTATTAAATAAAGTGAAATGATCGTCAAGAATATTACCTTTCAAAAATACTTTCTAGTCCTAGATATTTTTACATTTGAATTCTATCAGATTTCAAGCTATAATAAATTTTTATCCTATGTAAGCTGTTCCAAAATATGGAAAATGTACAAAAAGTTATCCACCCCATTTTTTTTTTCCACCCCATTTTTGAGGCTGTATAATTCTAATTCTGATTCCAAAATCAAGAAAAGAAAATTTCCCTGGCTGGTGTGGCATCGAAGGGTCACAGGTTTAATTCCCAGTTTAAAATCTGAGTTGCAGGTTTGATCTCTGGCCCTGGTCAGGGCTTATGTAGGAGGCAACCAGTTAATGTGTCTTTCTCACATCAATGTTTCTCTCCCCGCCGCCCCCTCCCCCACCACCACCCCCTTCACTCTCTCTAAAAAGCAATGGAAAAAATATCCTTGGGTGAGGATTAAAAAAAAGAATAAGAAAAGAAAATTATAGTCTTATTTATAATAATGAACATAATTATTTTTTTTCTCTGAGTGTCTAGAAGTGCCCCTGGCATGAGCCCACAGAAGCCGTGCTCACTCCTCGGGGCAGGCTTCTACACTGCTTCGGTCCACAAGCGAAACCTGGAAGGCCACAGGCGACCAACAGGAATTAGGATGGACCAAGAACATAAAATTTTTTATTTAAAAACTATAATTTAATTCAAGAGTGTATTAAAATATTTAATTTGACGTCTATGATATAGCCAAATATTGACCATTTTCTGACATAAGAAAAGCATTTTCATATGATTCAATCTAACAATAAATTATGAAGAAGGGTATAGGCCAGGAATGCAAGGATAGTTAATCATCAGGAAATTTTTCAAGGAAAATCACATTCATAAATTAAACTAGAAGAACTGAAAGATAATAATAGTAGATAAAGAAAAGCATTCTGAGAAAGTACAACATCTACTTAAGATTTTTCAAAAACCCCAAACTGTCAATGAATTGGAACAGAAAGCACTTTCTGAATTTAAATATACAAATAAAAGTATAATAAAAAGGCGTTTGTAAGTATTTAAAACCAACAGGGAATCAATATACAGAGAACTTCTATAAATCAAGCAGAAAAATAACAATAGGAATCTGATCAAAAGATATAAAATTCAAATGGCTTACAAACATGTGAAGAGACACTCAAATTCATTAGTAGTTATGGAACTGCTAATTAAAATGAGATATCAGTTTACACTATTAGACTGGCAAACATCAAAAAACTGGGTCATTAAGCCTTAGTGGAGATATGAGAATAGAGCAGCCGTGGGCAAACTACGGCCCGCGGGCTGGATCTGGCCTGTTTGAAATGAATAAAACTATTGAAAAAAAAGACCGTACCCTATTATGTAATGATGTTTACTTTGAATTTATATTAGTTCACACAAACACTCCATCCATGCTTTTGTTCCGGCCCTCTGGTCCAGTTTAAGAACCCATTGTGGCCCTCGAGTCAAAAAAGTTTGCCCACCCCTGGAATAGAGGAACCCTCACACACTGTGGTTAGGAGTGTTGAGTGGTGTAGCTATTCTGGAGAGCAGCCTGACACTACTTAATCAAATTAAGCCTACACATAGTGTATAAACCAGCAATTCCACTCTTGGGTATATATAGCCTAATGAATTCTTACACAGGTCTCAAACAAGACAACCGGCTAATATTCATTACAATGTTATTTGAGATAACAGGGAGTTGGGAGTAATCTGGGTGTCTGTCATTGGGGGAGAGGATAGATGAAATGTGGTGGACACCAGTGTGTACTGTCAGCAGATAGAAGCAATTCACTGTAAGCAGTAATATGGAGAGATTTAAAACTAGTGCTGAAATCAATTTACAGTAGCTAAGATCTGGAAACAGTCCAAGTGTCCATCAGTAGATGAGTGGATAAAAAAGCTGTGGTACATTTATACCATGGAATACTATGCAGCAGTAAAAAGAAGAATCTGTTACCCTTTGAGACAGCATGGAGGGACCTGGAGAGGGTCATGCTAACTGAAATAAGTCAGTCAGAGAAAGACAAGTATCACATGATCTCACTCATATGTGGAATCTAAGTAACAAAATAACTGATGAACGTGGAGTGGATCCAGAGACAAGGAAGCATGGAACAGAGTGCAGAATCCTGGAGGGAAGGCGGGGGAGTGTGGGTGGGTGGGAAGTAATCAACCAAGAACCTTGTATGCATATATGCACGGCCCATGGCCACAGACAATGGGGTGGTGAGGGCCTGGGCTGGGAGGGAGGGGGAGGGATAGGGGTGGCAGGGGCAGGCTGGAGGGGGTCAATGGGCAAAAAAAGGGGACACATGTAATACTTTCAACAATAAAGAATTATTTAAAAATAAAAAATAAAAACAGTGCTGAATGAAAAGGAGAAAAGACAGAATGCAAATTAAGGTCAATGCACGAAAACACACAAGACATATTTTGGAAGCAAATATACAAAGACACAAGTATTTAACACATTAGAATGATTAATTATAATGGGTGAAAAAAGTAGAAAGAGCAAGGGCAAAAGAGTCAGAATCCAGTTCTAATCTTTAGCCGAGGCATTTCACACCAGTAGTTCCTTGGACCAGTCAGTGAACCTCCACAAACTACAGATTTTTTATTTGTAAAATGAGGTTGTTACCTTAAAAATACATGTTATGCCCTGGCTGGTCTGGCTCATGGTTAGAGCATTGGCCCACAGACCAAAGGTCAAGGGTTTGATTCCAGCCAGGGGCATGTATCTCGGTTACAGGTTCCCCACCCGAGTTGGGGCGCATGTGGGAGGCAACCAATTGATGTGTCTCTCTCACGTTGATGTTTTTCTCTTTCTCCCCCTCTGCTCTTTCTTCCACTCTCTCTGGAAATCAATGGAAAAAATGTCCTAGAATAAGGTTTTAAAAAAAAAAAAAGATGTGACCTAAAAATGCCTAAGACATCAGGTCTAAATAATATTAGGGGGAAAATACAACCATGGTTTTGTTTCCATGGCTTAGTTATGTTGTGGTTTTAAGTTAGTCTTAAGTTGGTGACAACTTGACTCTTTTCTTCTTTAACTGTATCTTGAGGAAAATTGACTTGTGAAGGAAGCAATGGTTTTTCCATGGAGGCATGAGGAAGCAGGCACACAGTCCTCCAAGGGAATCATTAGAGGAAGGGTAGCACCATTCTCCCAGGCTCTCTTCTCTGAGTTTCACACATTGAGGAGTCCCCAGACAACTTCTGTGCATATAAAGGAATCACAGCACCCTGCAGGTGGGATGGTGGAGCAGGTGAGGGGGCAGTGCCAGGCCAAGGCAGGGTGCCAGGCGGGGCCGTGAGGTGGGGGTGCAAGCTGGGGCCCTGATCTCCTCAGGCCACTCCAGGGACCCCAGCTACGCACAAATTCATGCACCGGGCCTCTAGTTGATATAAGGATGCAAACCCAGTTTTGTCTGTCTTCACAGTACAATCTGAAAGTATTTTTTAAAAAAATTTTGTTACTTTATACTTCCCTATTCCAGAATATAATAACCATTTGTGAGGTTCCTTGTACATGCATTTCACTGCTGTCTTCTGTACCTAATATAGTGTCTGGTTGTTAATATGTGAAATATATGCCAGTTGAAATCATAAAAGAATGGTTTCTAAGGTTTTCTTCAATTGCTGTGCCATATTATTAAATCAATGCCCCGAACAATGTGACAAAAACATGGTGGAGTCCTAACAGCATGACACAAAAGTTTTTCAGAGATAATGCATTCTTTCAGTTAAAAGAAGTAGACTGGTTTCTTCTTTAGACTTGCATTCAAAAGTAAAAAAATCCATTAGGACTATTAGAAAAAAAAATAACAAGGTATGCCTTATCTTTTAAAATAGACTATTAAACGGAAGAAACTTGAAAAGTAAAAGCATTTATACTTTATCATTTTTTCAATGCATCATAAAATGCTTTGTAACATACATGCTCGTTAATCTTCAGTTAAATTTTTATTGTTAAGATTTTCAGGCCTCAGAATTTGAATTATCCTACAGTTTTTATTTAGACTCATAACTTGGAAGGGGCTTAAAAGATGAGTGATCCAGCCCTAGCTGGTTTGGCTCCGTGGATAGAGCATTGGCCTGCGGATTGAAAGGTCTCAGGTTTGATTCCATTCAAGGGTGTGCAGGAGGTAGCCAATCAATGATTCTCTCTCATCATTGACGTTTCTATGTTTCCCTCCCCCTTATTCTCTGAAATCAATAAAAATATATTAAAAAAAAGAAGAGCAGTCCAACTCCTATACAAATTAAATGCTATGTTTTCACTATATCACAGAATCAAAGACTTTTAATGCAGGCAAAATAAACCAAGAAATCATCTAGAGCTACCTTCTCTTAAAGCACCCCCTACCTTGGAATCCATTTCATAAAGAACAAAATTAGACTGTAAAAAGAAGATCCTGTATAAGGTTATGAAGCTAATTTATAGCTAGAAATGAAAGTCTTCTTCTAATATGTAGTGTAATTCCTTCTCTACCAAATCATGTTAAATCTCTCCAATAACATTAAAAAAAAATACAAATACTTAAAATTTCTCCTTTAGTTGAAGAAGCTATATTTAGAGTCATCATATTATCATAATACCTCTGTACATAAAAGAAACTTTCCAAAGTTCATCATGTCATTGAATCCTCCCACACCTTTGCAAACATTTCTATATGCAGATGAGTAGACTGATACTTAGAGAGGTGAGGTGGTTTGGCCAGCATTTGGGTCCAAGTGCCGTGCTCTCTTCATCACATCACAGCTAACACTTAGACTGGTAGAATGTTTAATAAGAGGCTCCCTTAAGGGAGCTGAAACAATGGTTCCCAGTCCTAGTCTGCTTAGATCATTTGGCAGGCAGGCTACCTAAAATCACCCCGAGAGCCTGTAAAATAGGATCATAACAAGGCTCCACCAGCTGAGATTCTGAGCCAGTAAGTTTGGGGTAAGGTTTGGGAATAGGGTCAAGTTCTCTTTGTAACAGGCCCTGAGTTGATTTTCATGGGCAGCTATACCTGTAAATAACAGCTTACTCTCCCATGCAACACAAATTTTTTTTCTAGAGCTATCATGACAGTCAACCATAATGTTCACAGACAACCAAAATTTAAGGCAGGCTTGAAATATGCTTTTCACAAGAACTAATCTAATATGGAGACTATCTCTGGCTCCATAATTGTGCTCAGGATTAAATATGAAATTTGTTTTGACTGTACAGTAGATTGCTTTAGAATATCAATCTCAATCTTTTCCCCTCTATCTCCTACCCTCTCACATAGCTGCCTCCTGCCTTCTCAAATCGCAGAAGTTCCCTGTAATTTCCATTACCAATTACTTCTACTCTGTAGGTATAATTAAAGGTGAACTAGAATTTCAAAAGGGTTTGAGAAGGAAAACAGAGTTAGTGTGTGGGAGAAAGCAGTACTGAGCTTTCATCTTTGGAAAATCAAGACACTGCATGCCACCTTAACAACTCAGGATTTAAGAAAGAAACCATACTGGGGGGAAAGTAGAATCTATAATACTTTCAACAATAAAGATTTTAAAAAGAAAAGAAAAGAAAGAAGCCACAGTATAGCCCCTCCAGTGCACAGCTGAGTCAGCACAAAGTGTTCTGCAGCATTAGACATGTGGCTCCACCACAGGGAACCCCACACTGCCTGGCATTTGCTCTTAGGGTGGGGGGAGTCGTTTCCATGGCAACCAGTGGGTGGGGAAGGGGATACATGGAAAGAAAATGTATAAGGAAAGCAGTTTTCTTAAAACATTTCAATTTAACTAAAATGCATTAAAGAGGTAGGATAAAGAATATTATTTTACTTGAAGCCAATGAAGTTCTCCTCTAAAATTAAGAAAAATAAAATCCAAAGAAGCCACACACACACACACACACACACACACACACACACACACACACACACCCTGCCGGAAGCCGGTCCATCCTTGCTGCTTGACACAGTCGCTGCAGGAAAGAAACATCTGCACAGCATATGTTTCAAGGGGCCTGGCGTATATAGCATACTGTTCTTAATATGTTTGCTCCCCTTAGCGCTGTGTGTTTTAACCAAGGTCACCTCTCCGAGAAAGGTTGTTTCCCCAGGTAGGAATTTTTCCCTGAAGTCAGGGAGGGGATGCCTCTCCTAGAAAGGTTGTTTCCCCAGGTAGGAATTTTTCCCTGAAGTCAGGGAGGGGATGAAACTCCTTAACTAAGTACCAGGCGGGTAGTTAATCACTACAAACAATCATGCTTAAGCTACATAATCTTTACTCCCTGGAATGGAGATAAGAAACGCCCTAACGTTTGTAATAGAAATTGACAGGATTAAAATCAACTGGGATAAATACGGATGTAACAAGACAATAAACAGCAGAACCTCTCTGGAGATCGAGACCAGAACTTGGCTGGAGATCCTGGCTAGGCTGCTGATCAACTGAATGCTGTCTCCGTGTCATTCCTTCTTCGCCAACTCCGTCTACGCCTTTGGGAACCCCTGGACCTGCTGGGGTTGGACCCCGGCAACACCCCTTATATAACTACTCAATTTTAGCAACAAAACATTAAAAGTGTTATAATCATCCAGGATCTTACTATACCCATTACTGGTATTGCCAAGAAATATTTGTAATAAACAGCCAATCTTTATACTGATCTTCATTGACTTTCACACTGTGTAATTAAGCGAAGGTAGTTCCTATTCCCAAATAATCTAGATGCCCTTCAATTTCTAAATACTAGTAGAACTCACTAGGCTTTACTTCAATCCCTGGAATGAACAGCAGCCTAGAATAAAGGAGAGAGGGAAGGCTTTTGACTCAGCTGAACAGTCACTCTTGTTTTAAACATGGATTTTCTAGCCCCATGACAATATTATCTAAAGAAAGGAATCCCAAAATGCTCATAATTCTGTATCAAACCAGCGATACCTTTTCCTGTCCAAAAAAGTCAATAAGATTTCTCCAGTATGGACTCAGGATGTTTTCCCACCATCACAGGATATTAAGTGTTGCTAAATAACAGAACCTTTCTCTCAAGAAAGAAACTTAATTCAAGTCACTGCCCAGTTTTTTAATAGAAAATGTTCAACACACTGGAATAATGATCCAATACAACTTCAAAAGCATTTTGTTACCTGGTCTGTTTCCAAATAATAAAGAATAAAATTACAGAGAAAAATATTTAAGTATATTTTTCTATACATTAAGTACAACAATCCCACTTTTAAATAATCAGGTTATGATATGCATCTCAATCTAATTTTCTTATGCAGTAATCACTTTTCATTCACTGAGAGTTAATCAGTACCTACAGATTTGAGAAGTAAAAACATGAAAGAAAACCATAACTGATAAACAAAACAAAACACACACACACACACACAAAAATCAGCATGTGAACTCCAGTCATAAGGGGCAAATCTCAAGTGAAAACCCACAAATAGAGAAAATAAGGAAAACATGTCCACATAAACTACATTTGGCATGACAACAAATAAACAAACCTTCCTCTTATAAGTAGAAATTAACTTAGAAACACAAGACCTACAGATAAGTACCAGTATAATAATAACAGCTAGATATTGTTCTAAGCACTTTATAATTTAATTCATTTAATCTTTATAAAAATTGATTTGGGCCCTAGCCGGTTTGGCTCAGTGTATAGAGCGTAGGCCTGCGGACCAACGCGTCCCAGGTTTGATTCTGGGCAAGGGCACATACCATGGTTGCAGACTCCTCCCCAGCTCGGGTCACACGGCTCGTCAGGAGGCAACCAATCCATGTGTTCTCCTCACATCGGTATTTCTCTCTGTTTTTCCCTTTCTCTTCCACTCTCTCTAAAAATCAGTGGAAAAATATCCTCAGGTAAGGATAAAAAAATCGATTTGGTAGATATTATTATCCCCTTTTAAAGGTGAAGAAACTAAGGGACAGAGAGGGTAGATAGCTTGTGCGGTAACAAGCAAGTGAATAGTAAAGCTGGGATTTGAAACCAGAAAGTTTGGCTATGGTGTCGATGATCTTAGGTGAAAGTCAGGGCCAGAATTAAACAAAAATGTATTAATATAGGTCTTGGGGGGAAAAAAACAACAGAAAAATTGAGTAATTTCCTTCACAATAATTCAATTTATATTAGATATAAGAATAGAAAAGAAACTCAACCATAAATTTAAAGTGACAAAATTCAGGCAGTTAATGAGAGCAAAAATCATTAACATTATTTCCTTAAGAGGCCATGGAGTAAAAAAATAAAAGCCTCAACTGATAATAAAAATCTAAAATGTTCCCATTAGATGAATCAAAATTCAAATGAGTCAATGTACAATGAGTACATTTTAAACAAGGCACTGTATTAATATTGACTGAACTTTCCCTGACACTATGCTGATCCCTTTGCATATTTGGAGTTATGAAATACAATCCTCAAGATGCCCATTTACAGAAGAATAGGTAAGTAATTATGGCATGTTCATAAAATGGAACTGTATTCAACAATGAAAACCAACCACTCCTATGGGCAACATGTTTGAATATTAGAAATGTACAGTTGACTGAAAGAAAACAAGACAGAAAAGCATATATACCACATGATTCAATTTTTATCAAGTTCAAAAAACAGGCAAAGCTATTCTATAGTTTAAATGTCAAGAGAGAATTGACCTTTGGGGAAGAGGGAAGAAAGGGTGAATCAGAAAACGTGATGTTTTCTGAGTGTTAGTGATATTCTATTTTGTGTTCTGGATGGTGGGTGAAAAGTCATCAAACTGTAGTATAGTTTTCTGTTTGTATATGCTTCAATACATTTATATTTTAAAAAGAGAATAAAATATTTTATTTTAAAATATAAAATAAAATTATATTTTAAAGAGAATAAAATAATGCAATGTGAGAACCTTGCTTGAAATCTGATTTGAAGAAACCAATTATAAGAAACACTCTAATTATGGATATTAGATAAAACCAAAAAATTATAGTGTTAAGTACATTATTGGTATTATGGTTACATTATTATGTATTTTTTATTTTTTTGAAAATGAATATACTTTCAGTCATAGACTTTATTTCTTTATTTTTTTCAAGAGGGAGATTATAATTCTTTTTAAACTTATCTTCATTGCTGAAAGTATTACAGATGTCCCCTTTCCTCCCCCCACCTCCCCCACTGACTCCCTCCACCCCCTGCACATGTACAGATGAAATTACATGATGTCTGGAAATGGTTTAATAATATTTTGTAAATAAAAAGAAGGGATAAGGTGAAGCAAGTACAGTAAAACCTTGGTAACTGATTCTTGGAGAATAATATAGGAGAATTCACTGACTGTTCTTTTCATATTTACAGTGTCTGAAAATTTTCACAAAGAAAAAAACAAAACCCTCCTAGTGATTCCATGAGATTTAATCACATGATCTTACAGATGATGAAACTGGGACTCATGGAAGTAATGGAATTTGCCCAAACTCGCATTTAGTAATTGGTAGACCTGGGGTTCACATTCAGCTGTCTCACCCCAAATCCCATATGCTTTCCCACCACACAAGGAAGATGAAAAAATAAGTGTGTTGTGTTCACATCTCCTACCGATATCACTATGGTAATATCAAAATGGCAGAAGGGAAGTCTGTAGCCTGCCTCAGTCCTTTGGGAATTTATAATTTAAGGAGGAGACATGGAGCACTCCTAGGCAATCCTGAGAGCCGAGCCTTTGGAAGTTTCATTTGGCAGCAGTTCACACTATGACTTAAAGAGGGGACTAGGAGAAACAGGAAGGCTATAAAAATACAATGATGGGCAAATAATTAGAGGCAAAGCGAGGATGTGGTGGTAGAAAATCATTTGACAGATAAAATCAACAAGGCTTGAAAACTGGAGGTAAAGGAAGGGGAAGGATAACAGGGAAACTGAGGTCTGATCCTTAGAGACAAGGAGTGAAGGACAAGGAGGTGACTAGTTAGTTTCAATGAGCTGGTTTGTGGTATCAATAACAGGTGGCTGATGAATTTGACCTGGAGCTCAAAGTGAAGGAGAAAATATGTCCTGAACTGCTGCTAGATAAGGCAGAGATGGATAACACTTGACCAGTGTTTGACAATGAATTAGCACGCAACTGGGAAGAATGGCTAAGACTGATAAGAAATATGGGCGAAGGCCGTGATCGGCAAACCGCGGCTTGCGATCCACATGCGGCTCTTTGGCCCCTCGAGTGTGGCTCTTTCACAAAATACCACGTGCGGGTGTGCACATACAGTGCAATTGAAACTTCATGGCCCATGCGCAGAAGTCGGTATTTTGTGGAAGAGCCAGTATTTTGTGGAAGAGCCACACTCAAGGGGCCAAAGAGCCACATGTGGCTCACGAGCCGCAGTTTGCCAAGCCACAGTTTGCCGACCACTGGTAAAGGATCAATTGAAATGGAAAAAGAAACTCAAGGATTCAGAAAAAAGAGTAATAGCTAACTTTATCCATTTATTCATTATCTGGGCCAGGCTTTATACTATTTGCTAAGGACATTAGGGTGAATTAAAAGAGGGGGGGTGGGAAGGGCTAAAGTAGGTAATAGCAAAAGAATAAGAAATTCTAAACATGATTGGGATCTTTCTTTCAGTCACATATCAGCAGGCTAAGGAAGATGCATGTCTGTAATAAGTACCTAAATGCTGAAGAATCACTTTAGTTTGGAGAGGGAATAAAATCAGTCCGGAGCTTTCACAATCACGGACACCAAGGACCACAGAGGATAGTGCAAACAAATGGCAAAACCAGGAACGGAGTCCAAAAGTTCTCATTAATTAGGCAGCTTCACTATTCTAGGTCTCAGATGTGGAGGCAATGAGGCCCGGGCTAAACTGAAGTTTGAAGTGGGCTGTCTTCATCTCTCCTTTTCACAAATCTGACCCCAATTCCTTCTTCATTTCATGCCAAGACCTCTGATTCTGAGGGATGTGGGAGAAGGCAAACATTCAGTGGGGGAGATGCAGTTGGCAAATGATCTATTTACGAAGTACAAGTTCATTTACCACCTATCGGCTGAAAACATAAACTTAAATTAGTTTAATACAGAGGAAAGTTATCCACCCTAATTAGTGAAGACAGACACATCTGTACCCATGTTCAAATACATTCAGTCCTTTTTTTAAAAAAATTATGTATTGGTTTTAGAGAGAGAGGAAGGGGGAAAGAGAGAGCAACATTAATTTGTCCACTTATTTATGCATTCATTAGTTGCTTCATGAATGTAACTTGACTGGAGATCGAACCTGCAACCTTGGTGTATCAGGACGATGCTCTAAATAACTGAGCTACCTGGCCAGGGCCTCATATGTTCAACCTCGATGGATATGTCCAGTGAGGCCTTTCTGTAAGAGCACTGTTATACCCAAAGTGTGGTCCACAGATCACCAGAGGTAGTTATGTATAAAATACAGTTGTCTGGGCTCCAAGTCATTCTACAAAATCTAAATCTTGGAATGTAGCCAAGGAGTCATCATGTTTTAAAAACAACAACACAGATTTCTATACAATTCTTATACACATTAAAGAATATGGTTGAGCCCTGGCCAGGTGGCTCAGTTGATTAGAGTGTCATCCGGTATACCAAAGGGTTGCAGGTTCGATTCTCAGTCAGGGCACATACATAGGTTGTGGATTCGATTCCTGGATGGGCTGCATATGGGAGGCAACCGCTCGATGTTTCTCTCACATGGATGTTTCTCTCTCTCTCCCTCTCTCTCTCAAAAGTCAATAAAATAAAAAAAAAGAATTCTGTTGAAAAACCTACAAAAGTACCTATCCAAGAGCAAAATGCCTTAATGGCCCTTGGATATGTCTGAAAACAAGGTATAAGACAGGGTTTGATTATTATTGACCTTACATTTTTACTGTCTTAAGAGAGAGAGCTGTAAAAACATTCTGATTTTGACAAACAGCACTGAGGAGGCCAAATGTAATTTCAAAACACTCTTTATAATCACTTGTATATTTTCACTATTAGGAGAATAAAGAATATGGTTCTTTAATCACCACAAAAGCATCGAGTTGCATAACCCTCATTATGGTGAGAGCGTAGCAGAAATGTGTTAGAGTTGGGCTGACTTTGCTTTCTGGTCATTCCCCAGTCATGCAATAACGCTCAACCAAAGCTCCACACTGGCAACAGACCGCGGAGCCCAGCAGTGGCGCCGACAGCGCGAAGGTGTTTAATTATGTCCTCTGGAGGGAGGGAAAATGGCAGTTTCCAATAATTAAAGGGAACTGTAGTAGTCTGTAAGAAAAGGAATATAACATGGTATTTGCCAAGTTCATCTGGTCCTCTAGTGACTGATACTTTGGAAGCAAACTTCCCTCTGCATACCTGCTTCAGAAACCATCTGCCCTGTTTGCCTAGGGCTCTGCACGTGTTTATTAGTTCCGATAACCAACACAGCCAGGTCCAGGGAAGAAGTAGAATTCTGACATTTGACTGTTTTCGCGTAGTCGTCTTCAGTTGCTTCATGTTCATGTTCCCCACTATCATGAGAGGAGAAACTACCTCTGTTTTGTGTAGGCAGAGGTTCTGGCCCAGAGTTGATGCAGCATAAATATATGAATAAATTATACGAACACAAACTTACAAATTCTTCATTATCTGAATTGCTCAAGGAACAGGTTAAGTTAGACAAAATTTCTAAGGAATAGAGTTTTATTTCCCCAAGAATTAAATTTTATTAAAAGACTCCAACTGAAAAGAACATCTGTTCTGAGCAATTCAGATATTTCATCATTATTAGAAACACTACCATTTAGGTGTGTTAAACTAGACTCAATCAGAAGAAAAGTATAAGAGGTTTAGAGTCAGAAGCTCTTCACTAAAATGCAAATAATGAAGTAAAAAAGAACTACTGTTCAAATTCAATTGATGCCACATTCCCATGTTTAAAATAAGAACAATAACCCTTTTTGTCCTATGAATTTCAAAATATGGAATTAAAGAATATAATCTTAGCTGAATGCCTAGCTCACAGTAGTTTTATGTACTTGAAATTTATTCCTTAACCAGCCCAAACTTCCCTTTCTTACCTATCACAGTTGGAGAGCTTAAAATAACACATAAACCAGTTTTAATGACATAGCAGTAATATCCAGAATATTAAAGAATTCCTACAACTCAACAATAACAAAACAACTTGATTAAAAAATAAGCCAAGGACTTGAAAAGATAGTTCTCCAAAGGGGATACACAAATGGCCAGTAAACAAATGAAAAGATTTCAACCTTACTAATCATCAGAGAAATGAAAATCAAAACCACAATGAGATACCATGGTGTACTCATTAGGATGGCTACAAAAACCAGAAAATAACAAGTGTGAGTGAGGTTATGGAGAAACTGGAACATTTGTCTCTTATCGGTAGCCATGTAATATTATGCAGCTCGTATGGAAAACAGTATGATGACTTCTCACAAAATGAAATATAGAATTGTCATATGATTCATCACTTTCACCTCTGGGGATATACGCAAAAGAATTGAAAGTGAGGTCTTGAGGAGACAGTTGCACACCCGTGTTCATAGTCGTACTTTTCACAAGTTTTCTATCACAGTGAAAAAAGGAAGAAGAGTCTATTAAAAAAAAGTTTACCCTTGAGATTTTACTTAAGGTTACGTTGTGATCTAGATATGCATTTGCCAAAATGAGTTATGAAGAAAATCACATATATGTTCTGTGGAAAGGCTGCTGCAGAAAGGAAGCATCTATCCCATACAGCTAAGAAGTCAACAAAAAGGTTTATTTCTAAAAGACTGGTAGCTAAGATGATTAGATACCAAAGACCGTTAAAATACTCTGACAAGACTCATCATTCATCTTCTTCCCTCAGAGGAAGAGATACTTGTTCTCTCTCTGGTGTTGGTATTTTTGCACCATTTAATACTTTACTCCTTGGGCTTTCATATCCTTTTAGCCTTTTCTTAGGCAGTTGCAATAATAAAGGGATTACTTCAGGCACTGTAGCCAGTCCTTTCTCACTTTTGTCTTGTCTTTAGATCAGTCACACTGTGGACACAGCTGACAGTCAGAACCTGCATAAGATCTTGCACATGGGTGAGCAACTGCTCTCACAAGATAAAAGAGAAAATAAATGAGAGGGGAGGAAGCTGGAATAGACAAGCAAAAGAGAAAGGTAAAAGTAACAGCAGAGGAGGAAAGCAAGCGAAGAAACATCTGTGGAAGACTCGTCTAAAATCTCTCATGGGCACTTCTGAACTCAAATTTATACCAATAACAGATGCGGCCTTTAAAGTGACAGTTACCTTCAAATAAGTGATTTCACTGAACACTTCCTTAGTTCTTTCTAGAAATAAGAAATACTGAGGCTTGGAGGAATTAAGTGAACTGCCAAGAAAATTAGCTAGTGAAGGGCAGAGTGGATATTTTGACATAAATCACTGCCTCTTTCATTAATTATAAACCACACGTGTCTTTAAAGGGCAATACGAAGCTGTATTTAGCACACTACCTTTTTTCTAATATGTAGTCAAGTCAATTCTATTAAGAGCAGTACTGAATGCTTGTTAAGGTATCTTTCCTTGACTAGAAATTTCAACTTTTAAGATATAATTTAAGGTAAAATTATCAAAACAAAAATGTTTAGAAAAAAATTAAGATTTTTGGAATAAAAAGAGAGCTCTCCATTTGGTACAGCTAAATAAAAATACAGTGACCCCTTATATTTTTGTTAATCATATAAATCCATAATACTCCATACAAGACGTATAAAAGTGGTCAGTAAATGTTTCTATTGTAGCTCCATTTTCTGCCAGGCTCTCTTGCATAATGCACTCTAGCCATATTATAATATCACAGCTCCTCTGCTTTTCCATGCCTTAATGACTCCGTAAAATGCTCAGAGTTCCATGATTCCTCAGGCAGGATTCAGAGTCCTTTCTCTTATTCCAAAGTACCTGGGGAGCCTTCCTCTATCAAAGCTCTTCCTCCACTGCGAAAGCTGACCGATTCATCTATCTTCCTCAATGGACTGGGCTCCTTGAGAACCAGATGTGGGTCTCACTTATTTTGTAGCCCCAACACTTACCATGGTATCTGGCACATAGCAAGCATTCGGTTAAATAATATTTGATTCCCGTCCTCAAGAAGTTAAGGATGAGAGACCAACTATTTTTTCAGGTTTGCCTTCTCTGACAATTCCCTTTGCTTAAGTTTGATGACATTCTGTGATCCCAACAGGTTACCATTAAAAAAAAAAAAAAAAAAAAGATGAGGGGGCACTAGCAAGAGAAAAAAACCCAAGCTACCTGGTACAAAATCCATTTAATTCCTATATAACAGGTTGCTGGGTGATTTCCCAGGCCAGTGCCCCTAGGGAGCCTGGGTCTTCCTATCTCACTCTCCTGGTACAAATCCCCTGTACTCAGGCTGTCCAAAGCAATGCCTCCTCAGTTAAATTGGGCAACAGAACCTAGTGATGAAGTATGGAGGCTCTGGAGTCAGACTGTGGGGGTTCAAATCCTACTTCTGCCACTTGCATTTGGAGAACCTTGGATTGAGGAACCTCCTTCTTTCTTTGGTTACCTATATGTAAAGTGAAAATAATAACAGTAACTATATGTTTGAATTGTTTGGGGGAATATGTCAGGTAACTCATGTGAAGTATAACGCAACTCCTGGTCCTACTCCCCACTCTTACTCTACTTTTTTAGCTTTGCAGAATCCCGGAGCTCCCCACATCTGTAATTTTTCTACATAATAATTACCTCACAACCTTCTGCCCTTGTCACTGGTTTACTCTGTCCCTGGTCAACTGAACTACCTAACCCCCTGGTTACTACTTCCACCCCATGAGACCCAAGAACAGAAATAAAACATGTTCCTTTGACTGACGTGCAGGGGTGGGCGGTGAGAAGTGCACTTTGAGAATCACTGTGTTCACTAAATAATGATGTCACTTTTAGCTTGGAGAAATAAAAAAACAGTTACGAGATGAATGCAGATGATATTAAAGACAATAATTATATTCAAATGCAAATAACATCTACTGAGAATAAGTTTTACATTAGGCACTGCACCAAGCTCTTCATAAATCTTTTATTTCATTTAATACTGAGACTAACATTCGAGGTAACCATTAGCTCAGAACTTTAAGTAGCTTGATTGAAATTGCACAACCAGAAAGTGACCGAGTGAAATCTGAATACAGAGCTTCTGACGCTACACGCAAAGGCTCTTTTGACTACACTATAAGGTAGGTTTTATTTTTTTTATGCCAAAGACAAGAATGAGTTAAATTTACATATTTTTCTTGATCAGGATCTGTAATGTGAAAGTGAACTTTGCTTAGCTCTCCGGTATGAATATAAAGGCTTGAAATTATGCCTACTCATTCATTTAAAAAGGTTTTTAGTGAAACTTATCACATAGCAAGCGTGTTTCTAGATGCTGATGGGCAATGGAGATCTGGTCCTGGAACTTACCATCTAGTGAGAGAGAAAGAATTAATCTAATAATCACAAAATGAACTCAGATGGAAGGTATAAAGAAAGGCACCACAGGAAGTGAATACAAAAAGTGTCTGTACTTGAACTGGACATCAAGAAGAGAGTAAAGTTAAGAGTAATATTAGGCAGCGGGAAGCAAATGCAAAGACTCTGAGATAAGGAATAGGATGATTTACTGGAGGAACTGCCTGTATAGACAGAACACAGAAGGCGAGGGGCACAGAAAACACTGGAGGAAAGGGAAAAGAGATCCTGGGGCCATATCATGAGAACCTTTAGATCATTATAATGGGAAACCACTGAATTGGCCCAGATTGTCAACAAGATAGAATGAATGACTTATCTACAAAGATATCCTAATGAATGATCATGTTGTAAGTGCAAGCTAGAACTTTCTTAAAAAACATATATAAATTTAAATGTAAAACTACTACAATGTTAACTTCCAAAAAATCAGGTAAATGTGGATTTTGTAGCAGACAAAAGAAAAATCACCAACAGCACATTTTAATACTTCAGGCATAAAAATAAAAAAATCCTATTTATATATGCAGCCACAGATTAGAGGCTTTAAAATTTTTTGAATTGTAATGTTAAAATGAAAAAGGATATTAGAAAACACTATTTTTAATATCTAATACACTATTCCAAGCACATATAATCAAATGATCATGTACTATATTATGTAAGTATGGTACTTATACATGATTTGCTTTTAGAGTTAACTTACAAACTCCATTGAGAGTAAATGCTGCCTTATTTTCTTTTCTAATTACAAGTTATACAGATTTTAAATACCTTTTCTATATGCCAAGGAAATATCCTCTGAAAGTTTTCATCTGCCAATCACATTTTTACATAACTGGCTGTTTTAAGAATAGTCAAGAATATGTCATAAATTATATTGTTTTTCTATATACCTTAATATAAACTATAATAAATAATAATACAATATATATTACCTTCTGGAAATCATATTAGAATAAATAACAGCCAACTAAAATCATACAACTTTAAAAATGACTCCAAGAGAATCAAAATACTCTACAGCCCAAAATTTTCCCTCTCTTCTGGTTTGGATAGATAAGTATGAGCAAGCAATTAATCAAAAAAAAAGGGGGGGGGGATGATGTATGCTGCTTTTTATTCTATCCTACTTAAACAAAGTATTTGCAGTACTATAAGTATAAGACAAGTTCCACTTATATAGGCTTATGGACTTCTCTCCAAATTTCCTAGACTATTAAAAACCCAGCATTGGAAAGTCTGTTTGTTTGTTCTTTGATAGCCGTCCTACCTTTCTTCCTGAGTGACGAAACAAACACTTTTAGTTGGGCATGTGTCTGCTTACAAGAAAAATGTTTCCCAGACTCCTTTGTAGCTAACTGTTTAACTAAACTCTGGAAGTAGAATATAAATTAAAGAGTTATGTGCAACATTCCAACAATAGCCTTAAAAGGAGCAAGGTTGCCCTTCTCTTCTCTTTTTTCCTTCCTAGCAGCTGGAATGCAGCCCTGATGCCTGGAGTTAGCGTCCTCTAGACGCTGATGTAGGGAATGGAGGTGAAACACTGAACAGCAACAGTTGGAAAGGAGTGTGGGTCTCAGACACCGTGCAGTGCCCACTTCTAGCCTCATACCAGTGAGAAAATAGGTCTTTGCCCTTTAGAATAACTATTACTTTAGGGCTCACAGGGGAACTTAATCCTAACTGATGTCTTCCAAGTCCTTCCCTACATCATTCCCTGGTACTCTATCAACAAGTTAGATTACAGGAGGAAGATTATTCCTCTTCCTTAATCGTTGTAACAGTCCTCTACTGATTACTGTAATAAGTCTCTCCTCATTCAAAACCCCACAGCGTAACACCACAAGCCTTATCCAATTATTCTACATTTCTAGCTCAATTTGCCTCCTACCTGCTTGTCAGCTAAAAACTGCTTTGTACAAGTAATTCAAAACTGAACTACATACAGGGTATTTGAAATATATAGTATTTCAAGATGAAGGAAAAAAATCAAGACACGGAAGAACACAGTCAATGCCCAAAAACCTCCCATTCGTATGTCTTCTGCATATTTTTACATATCCCAGCGTTCATCCATTCACTCATTCATTTAATATTTATTGAGTATGTCCTTTGTACAAGACATTAACAAGATGTGCTGAATTAAAAATAATCAAGAATACTATTCTCATGACATTATAAACATAATGAATAACCCTATATGAGTAACAATATGGAGGCTTCCTTAAAAGTAAAGATCAATTATTAATTCAGTTTCCAGCCCTTCTCTCCAGAGAAGGGCTGGAAGAGAGGAAATTCCAAGCTTCTAATTATAGCTTGATTTTTCTGGTGATCAGCCCCACCCAGGACCCCACCCAGAGTTGCCTCATTAGAACAAAAGATACTACTAGTTCTCTTATAACTTAGGAATTTACAAGGTTTTAGGAATCCTGTGTCAGGGTCATAGTCAAAGGCAAATATTGGAATAAGAGATGCTCCTAGTGCTCTTATCACTTAGGAAATTACAAGGGTTTTAGGAGATCCGTGCCAGGAACTGGCAGGGAGAGACCAATATATATTTTTTGTATTATGTCACGACAATATTGTATATTAAAATATTCTGAGCAGTAAGAAAATGACTAAATTGATTCAATATTTGATATCACCACTTGCCAGAGAATTAGGGCCATGCTTTCACTGCAAATTAATTTAAGGATTTTTACAGCTGACTTTTTTATGGTATGGGAAAAACTTAAGTAACTAAGCTGGTTGACAAAATTTTGTGCCATCCAAGTACAGAAAGTCAGGAATTGTGAGTATATCACCAATTGTATGTGTAAGATAAATATAAAAGAATAATCATGTAAACAAATAATTTCATAGGAGTGTATCAAAATAAAGTTAAAACTTTCCATCTTGAACAAAGGAAAAATAATACACCAACTAATAAATATTTTTTTTGCATAGAGTTAACCTTTACAGAGTGTTTACTATTTAAAAATCAACATATTAAATACTTTATATATTTTATGCCACTTAATCACCTGGAAAAACTTATGTGGTAGGTGGTACTATCCCCATTTTGAGGGAAAGAAATAAAAAATAAGACAATTTTGTAATAAGTAATTTGCTTGAGGCTACACAGAGAGCAAGCTGTATGACAGGATTTGAACCCACATGTGATTCAAAGTTTTAACTTCTATGGTATAACTCAGGGGTTGGCAAACTTTCTGGAAAGAACTAGACAGTACATATTTTAGGCTTTGTGGGCCACACAGTCTCCATTGCAACCAATCAACTGTGCTGTGTGTTTTTTGTAGTTCAAAAGCACTAGAGACAATATGTAAATGAATGAGTGTGGTTATATTCCAATAAAACTTTATTTACAGAAACATGCAGAAGGCCAAATCTGGCCCACAGGCTATAGTTTGCTGAATCTTTCTTCCTTCCTTCCTTCCTTCCTTCCTTCCTTCCTTCCTTCCTTCCTTCCTTCCTTCCTTCCTTCCTTTCTTTCTTCTTTTTTTAAAAATATATTTTATTGATTTTTTACAGAGAGGAAGGGAGAAGGATAGAGAGTTAGAAACATCGATGAGAGAGAAACATCGATCAGCTGCCTCTTGTGCATCCCCTACTGGGGATGTGCCCGCAACCAAGGTACATGCCCTTGACCAGGATCGAACCTGGGAACCCTTGAGTCCGAAGGCTGAGGCTCTATCCACTGAGCCAAACCAGTTAGGGCTGAATCTTTCAATAATTAATTAATTTTAAATAAGTTCACCCTGCACCAAAGGTCTGCTGGTTATAAAATGAAATGCTGCTACTTTCTCCTACTTGACGAATAAACTATTTTGTGAATTGAACATGTTAGATCAGGGGTGGGCAAACTTTTTGACTCGAGGGCCACAATGGGTTCTTAAACTGGACCGGAGGGCTGGAACAAAAGCATGGATGGAGTGTTTGTGTGAACTAATATAAATTCAAAGTAAACATCATTACATAAAAGGGTACTGTCTTTTTTTTTTTTTAGTTTTATTCATTTCAAACGGGCCGAATCCGGCCCGCGGGCCATAGTTTGCCCACGGCTGTGTTAGATGCATAAATCATATTCCAGATTTGTTCACAATGAATTGCTCAATTTAAAAAAAAAGACTGAGAGCAGTAAAATAAACACGTTTGCCCATTATTCTACTGCCTACCTCCCCCAATTATGTAAATTCTTCATAAGAATTCCTTTATGATTATTGAAATCACCCCTCCCCCCAAATCCCAGTGTTCCAAGGGGAGATTATGTTCATCCCCTATATACCATCATTGTACAATGAAGCCCATAAAAAGAACTTCCTGAGTAATACATGTAGATGGTAGAATGATTTTGTCTTTTGTAAGCCACTGTTCAAGGAGAATGTCCACTTTATAAACTGCATAGATTTGGCTATTCCCTCATAAATATTCATTAGGTTACATGCTTAAGTGGCTTTTTCTACATCCGTTCAAAGAACATTTATTGAGCATCTACAATGATCTAAGCTGTGGATACAGGGGAGACTAATACCTAACCACCTAATCTCAATACCGTAATCACATGGGAGAGGTGATTACTGAAGCACAAACTAAAAGAAAGAAGAGCATAGCCACCCGGCATGGCTCAGTGGTTGACAATCAACCTATGAACCAAGAGGTCACAGTTCAATTCCCAGTCAGGGCACATGCCCGGGTTGCAGGCTCAATCCCCAGTGTGGGGCATGCAGGAGGCAGCCGATCAATGATTCTCTCTCATCATTGATATTTTTATCCATCTCTCCCTCTCCCTCCCTCTCTGAAACCAATAAAAATATATTTTAAAAAGGGGAAAAAAAGAAGAGCATAGATATAGGATCAAAGTTATAGACTCCATAGGGGCTGAGTAATGGGAAACTAAGTTTGTACAATCTGTGAAAACACAGATGATCTATATGCTAAAATGATTCTACTTGAAGAACAATCAAAACAGAGCCTACACAACTTGAAAATTATTATACTGCATACATGTGCTTTGGCAATCAATTAAATCCATTGTCTGTCATTTGAGGAACCAGAGCATTTTAACTTAATTTTGCACAGGATCAAGGAGATGTTTTCAGAGCTTTCCACATGGCACAGATGAGAAGCATTAACCAATATAGTTTTGTTTGTTATTAGACTATCACTATGAACACATTTTATCCGTGCAGATATAATCAAAACATATTCAAGAAACTTCTGATGTGTTCAAGCAAACACTTAGAGGGAAACTAGAAAACTGCCCATTAGATATAAAATCTTTTTAACCTTTTATATCTCATGATCTTTTGCTTTATGAAGCTAAAAGGTGCTACCTTCGAATTCCCAGCATGCTCTTTTAGCTTCTGAAATACTCAAGAGCAGATATTAAAAACCTGAAGCAGGTATAAGCAATATTGAGTCAAAACCCAAACTCAATTCAGAACATTTACCAAAATGCTAATACATTTCCATCTCAAAATATAATTAAATTTTAAAATTCCAGCTAAACATCTACTTTACCTTAGATGCTTACCCATTCCCTTCTGGTTAACATCAAGGGACTTGCTATTTCTTCTCCAAATACAGAAATTTTTCAGTAATGGAAGAGAAATTTGTTTACTCCAAGAAGCCTGATTCATGCTGAGCTGTGTGTGACACACGGGGAGGTGTACCCTGAAGACCGATGGCACGCCTCCATTACTGTGTTTTTCCCCAATTCAGCTTCATTAGGTTTGGGACTTTTGGGGGAAAAATTTGAACTTTCAATATTAAAATGTGGTTTGCTGAAAAATATAATGAACATTTTACTGTATTTGGCACTCCTCTTTTTTTAAATTCTAATTCCATGTCTATTTGGCCAATTACTGAAAAAGGAGGATAGTAAGCAGTTTGCCTTTGTCAATGGAAAGAATTATTTGAGAAGATTCTTGAAAATATGCAAAGTTAAAACTAGTTAAAAGTGCAGGCTTTGGAGTCATCTAGACTTCATCTATAAAATAATGTGACTTAAAAAAAACTTATAAAATTATATGCATTGAAAAAAATAATGCAATAAAGCATTGAGCACAGTGCCTAGAACATAAGTACTCCAGAAAAGTAAAGAAATGAGCCTATACATTTGATTTCAATGTTTGGAAATGTAGTCTCTATGGGTTAGTTACCATAAGCTTTCCACTTCAGAAAATAGCAAATTCTGAGGTTTTAGTGTTAGAATTCTTGCACCTCTAAAATCTGATTCTCCTTTGTGTATTTGCTTTGCTGCTAGTATCTTCCATGTATCCTTCCTGATACAGATGGTCTCTGTCCTTTTCCTCCCACCCTCCCAGCTTGTAACATTTCTTTGCCTTTGAGTGGACTCCCAAGTCTGGAGCTGCCATACTCCTGCCAGTTCTGCCAGCTTCCCAAGCTCAATCTTTTCTAGACGGCCTTCCAGAACATTTGCAACTATACACATTTTCTTGTCTTAGGAGGATTAGAAACTTCTTGAGGGCAGAGATCACATTAATGTATTTCTCCCCTTAAGCTTAGGACTGTGTTAAACTTCAAAAATTTTTAATGTTACGTCACTATGGCAACTGAGGTTATGTCATACTTCTACCAACCCAGGTATGAACCATTTTAAGCTTTTTATAAAAAGAGTTTTACCATCTTTAAAATAGAAATAATAAGACTAACTGACCTGGGATAGATATATTCATAACATACAATATGAATTCTTTATACTCTGCAAGTATCCGAGAGTCTTGGCTTATTATAAATGTAACAAAAAGCCAAATATATATATATATATTTTAAAAATACAGAACTACCTAAGAAAATATAACAGAAACATAAGAGTAATATTTATTACCTTACCTCCCCAGTGTATTCACCAAAAAAGAGAGTTTTTAGAAGAAAATAACTTTAAATGCTACTTAAGTTTTGATACAATCCCTCCCTAATTCAAATTGCAATAATCTCTTTGTTCAATATTAGATAAATTAAAATGAGTGTTTAACCTATATTCATATAGACAAACTTGAAATATTTTAAAGTGGCATAATACCACTGGTATCAAAGCAGCATAAAGCCATTTAAAAAAAGTTTTCTAACTAGTACAAAAGAAAAAATAAATTCTCTGCAGACTGAGGCCTCCTTTTATATTTACCATTCTATGTATAACTTTTTGTAAAATATGCCAATAAGACTTCTAACCTAAACATAATTTTTAAATTATTTTATGCAGATGTGACTCTTAACAAAAACGAAGCTTTTGTCAAATGTATTCATTAAAGTTTAATTTTTGAGCAATCTTCAAATAAACTGCTTTAAAGTTAAAAAAGTATATATGCCAAATGGAGACATGGACTAGAAAAATGCTGTTAAAAGTAACTGAATGCAGAGCAGTGACCATAATATGAAGACTGTTGCAAAGCATTAAAATTCTTTGGAGTTAAATATGCATATATAAATAGAAACCTTTAATAAATGCTGTATATATTCGTTATGAAAATCATGAACAATTAATCCTGACCAGGAACACTGAAAAACTAATCTACATATAACACATAAATACATGTTCACTTATGAGACACATTTATAGCTAATAATTTTTTTTGAAAAACGGACTTCATATATTATTTGAATAAAATGCAAAAGAGACAGAAATTCCTATGGACTAGATATACCCTTCCATTTCTGGAAAACCCACTATAGAGATGGCTGAGGGTTCTACTGGGGGTTTATGAAACCTGGCCAGTGGCAACTTCAAGATGGCGAGACAGAGATTAAGGAAATTCTCAGGGATGGCAGGTTATACTGAGATGAGTGAAGCACACCTGTATTTTTAATCTGAAAATTGATTTTAAAATCAAGAAACTTCTTAAAATAAAAGGAAAATGAACAAATTGCTCCAAGGAGTCTGACAAAAAAAGCAGGTAGGGCCCACAAATATTCAGGATCATTCCTATAGTTGCCTTGTCAATACAAGTTTGAGTAGCCCTGACAAGATGACAGACAATTGAAAACACAATCCAACCACAGAACAGAAGGAAACACAACATGGATAGTTGTCGCTACAGGGAATCTGTGACGCAACCATTTAAGAGCTTTAACATTTCCTCTACATCACAATCACAAAACTGGCACTATATAGCTCAGGATCCCAACACCAAGATCCTCAGAAATTAAATTTTAGGCAAAAGAAAAGTTCTGGCTCAATTATTTTGGCAGCATAGCGAGGAAAAAGGTTTGCTGGCTTAAATCGGCAATGCAGCTTATATTCTGTTGTTGCAGTAGATATAACCTAATTTGCATGTGCACTGCTGAAAATAAAAAGAATGGCTATAGTGTGATGTCTAACTCTTTGAGATTACAGCTGCCTCCCTTATGCAATCATTCTTAGGCAAGCAGACCCCTATTAGGTCTAAATATTCTGTATCTTACTTAAATTTTTTTAAAAAGCTCTGATGTTAATAAATTAATTTTTTAAAAGTCAGACAAAAACATATACTAAAGCAAGTAATTTATTCCTAGATTATATTACCAATCTAGGAATGATTTCAAGAACCGTATGTTAACAACGAAGTTCCCGACGATACTTGTAAGGGCTGAGCCCCCACCCCTAATGAATTTGAACATGTGGGTTTAGATGAACGGGACCTCAACCACAATTAGCAAATAAAATTTAAGGTGCTATTTTACAATTTAGGAAAAGCAGCCTTCGGTTTACTACTATGGCTCCTTAATGCTATTCTCTTTTCATCTACCACAAAATGCTGAATGGTCAATATTTTTAAATGAATCAGCATAACCTTGTTCTAATGTAAATCGGCATCCCTTTTGATTACAGGCAACGCACAAATAACAATAATAATAAATGTCCAGGACAGCGACTTCTCAGTCACCGTTCTGAAAGGAGAGGACCCAGCATGAACACAGTGCTAAGAATTCTGGCACGGAACCTACTAATATATTCTTGACAGCCTGATAAACTACTCTACTTTTCAAAAACACGATACAGGCGATTCCAGCTATAATACAGATGAGCGGAAAATTTTAAAGGTTTGTTTCTAACATACAATCGCCTTGCACATGCATTATGTACCCTCACTCTCTCACTTAAGATAAACGCATTAGCTTATTATTGTTCAAACCTTTAAAATCACATTCTGCATCAACACTGAAACAGCTTACGATTGCATTCAGAAAGAACCACAGATCACAGAGATCTTACCTGGGAAACCCCCTTGGACCATTGCTGTACCAGCGTTCCCTTCAGGGTGTCTGCATTCCCGTGAAACATTCAATACTGGAAGCAGCTCAGATCCTCACCAGACTCTGTCCTCTCCCTTCTGTCGACCTTGGGCCTATTTCCCCCCCTCAGATTTTATTCTCGGTAAGGGCAAGTTGTCAGTCTATTTCTATCGTGAGGAGCAATCAATTAAGCTCATTTCCAGCTACCTCCCAAGCTAATAGTCACATCTGCCAGTAGGTAAAAGCTGCCTGGGAAAGTATGCCGGGAGCAGCAAAATCCCTGGTTTCCCACATCTGACCCTCAGAGGCTTCCGCTGCCGATGGTAGCACTCAGTTACCCTGCTAGCATCAGGATGACAGCTCTATTCCAGAGCAGGAGGCAAGATAAACACAGCCATTCATTTTGTGGCCAGCTTCGATTAATATCATTGTAATGACCCAGTTTTCCTGCTGTGAAATAGTTCATCACATTAGTTGCATCTTTCTAATGCAGATGAAAGGAAACTGTAGCCTGTCCGGAGTGAGTGGAACCGTCGTCAACTTACTCTCTCCTTATTGCTCACAGCATTCAATCATTTTTATAACAAAGAAACTGGTGAGCCACATTGAACATGCGGCATCCCCTAGCGAGATTCATTTGTGTCTCACTAACATTCTAAACGTGCAGGACAGATTCTACTTAAGCTGGCTGTCAAGTCTTCAAGTTAGCTTTCTTTTTTGTGGGGGGTGAGAGGATTATGAATTCCCAGAAGCTTCTGAGAAATCATTAGAGCAGCAGTTCTCAACCTGTGGGTCGCAACCCCTTTGGGGGTCGAATGACCCTTTCACAGGGGTCGCCTAAGACCATCGGAAAACACAGATTGAATATATAATTACATATTGTTTTTGTGATTAATCATTATGCTTTAATTATGTTCAATTTGTAACAATGAAATTGGGGGTCACCACAACATGAGGAACTGTATTAAAGGGTCGCGGCATTAGGAAAGTTGAGAACCACTGCACTAGAGGAATAGTTGAGGTTTCTTCAACTTCACTTAAAATGCTACGTTGCCTCTCCTACCCTGTCCCACACCAGCACACCTGAATATATTTATATAACCAACTGCAATTACTTCAGCATTATCTTTCTATCAATTACCTCAGTATCTTCTGACCTTTCTTTGTAATATGTAGATTAGTCCTCTACCTGATCACTGATCATATATAAAAATGTCAAGAACACCTGAACATAATTTAAAAGTTGGTAAAAAGATCTTAATACAAATTTTGTTCATAGTTGCAATAAATATATATTTCAATTACATCAAGGACTGAAGCTTTGAAAGTTTTCATAATAAAAAAAACCACTAAAATAAAATGATCACCTATTTCCAATTATAGGGCTACAAAAAGAATTCTACATATTTTACTTAATTATAAAGATGAAAAAAGATAATTATAACAAATGGGAAAAAGAATTTATATGAGATTTAAAACTTAAACATTAGTCTTTACTTCTTAACAGTTCCCCTCGTATTTTGCATTGTCAGAAACAACAAAGGGAGAGAGCAAATAAATTCATATGTTTAGTAAAATAAACATGGAAATGTTGCTAAGAAGCCACCAATGAATGCTTATTTAAGGTGGACATTCTTAACATTCTTTAAATTTCAGTAATAATTGCTGTTGGTTGTAGTGACATCTATTGGCAAGGTAGAGATCAACTACAGTCTACAATGAAAAACACAAAATTTTAAACCAAAATACTACTAGTTGCTCAATAAATCTTCAGATAGCATGAGGTCTACTTCATGTTAAAAACTGTCACGGGGCACAAAGGAAGCGCTGAAAGGAAGAGCCTCGATGTGGCCTGACACCAAATGAGACCTAGATTGCAATCCTGACCTGAACAGTAAGTAGTTTTGTGACTTTGGGCAAATTAATTGCTCCTGGTTTTAGGACTCTTGACTATAAAATTAGATTAGATGAACTCTAAGGTTCTTAAATCCCATCACCAGGAAGGAAGACATTGATTAAAATACTTTTATTCCTTTCTTTAACATTATTTGCTATTTGATTGCCCTCCTCCTTTAACATAGACCTTTTCATAATGTTTTAATTACCTTTTACAAATGTGGTTCTTTAATTTAAAATAATCAACTCTGAAAAAATTTTACACATGAAATTCACTTATTGAAAACACACAAGTCAATACTTTTTAGTAAATTTATAGGTGTGCAACCATTACCACAATCCAGTTTTAAAGTATTTTTACTACTTAACAATTTCCATCAATCCCAAATGCAACCCCAACTCTAGGCAACCAATGACCAGTTTTCTATCTCTATAAATTTGTTTTTTATGGACATAGGAAAATATATTGACAGTTAATGTGAATTGTAAGAGGATTAACTCTACATTATCCTTTGTCAATTAACAAATGTTCATAAATATTTAAATACTGAAGGCCCGGTGCAAAAAAATTTGTGCACTCAGGGGGAGGGGGTCCCTCAGCCCGGTCTGTGCCCTCTCACAGTCTGGGATCCCTCGGGGGATGACCACTTGCTGGCTTAGGCCTGCTCCCCAGGGGATTGGGCTTAAGATGGCAATCAGACTTCCCTCTGGCAGCCCGGCAGTCCTCGGGGAATGTCCACTTGCCAGCGGGGAGCAGACCTAAGCTGCAGTCAGACATCCTTAGCGCTGCTGAGGAGGCAGGAGAGGCTCCCACCACCACTGCTGTACTGGCAGCCATCAGCCTGGCTTGTGGCTGAGCAGAGCTCCCCCATGTGAGAGCGCACTGACCACCAGAGGGCAGCTCCTGCATTGAGAGTCTTTTTTATAACAAAAAAAGACGGTGGTCAGTGTGTGTCATAGTGACCAGTCATTCCCAGTCTTTCTGCTGTTAGGGTCAGTTTGCACATTACCCTTTTACTATATAGGTCGGGGCCGGCTGGTTTGCCTTGAAGGATGTCCCAGATCAGGGTCCCACTGGGATGCCTGGCCAGCGTGGGTGAGGGGCTGATGGCTGTTTGCAGCTGGTCACACCCCCTTCAGGGTGGGGGTCCCCACTGGGGTGCCTGGCCAGCCTGGATGAGGGGCTGATGGCTGTTTTCAGGCTGACCACACCCCTTTAGGGTGGGGCTCCCCACGGGGGTGCCTGGCCAGTCTGGGTGAGGGGCTGAGGGCCGTTTTCAGGCTGGCGGGCGACTGAAGCTCCCAGCTTCTCCTTTTTTTCTTTTTTATTCTGGGATTTATTTACCTTCTATAATTGAAACATTGTTGCCGTCACTGGCGCTCCCAGCTCTGAGGCCGCGGCTGGCTGAAAATGGTATCTGGGGTTTGTTTAGCTTTTATAATTGAAATATTGTTGCTTCCGGAGCTCAGAGCCAGGCTGCGGCAGGCGGGGAACCTTGGCTTCCTCCATCACTGGTGCAAGCAAGCCTCATGTTCGCTTCAGCTGCACGGCTGCCGGCCGCCATCTTGGTTGGCAGTTAATTTGCATATCTTGCTGATTAGCCAATGGGAAGAGTAGCGGAGGTATGGTTAATTACCCTTTTTGTCTTTTATTTGATAGAATTAGGAGGCATAATAGCAGCAATTAAGTCATGTCATAAACTTTGTAGGATTGTTTGGCAAACTAACACACAACAAAGTAACCTTTAAAAACTATATATGTAGGCCATGAATTTTCCTCAATAATTTCTCCTGTGTATTCTTCTTACATTGGGAGAAATGGCCGGAGGAGGAGGACACAATTGTCAACACTGCAACACTGAAATTCCATGGGAAGGAGAAATTACAAAATCACATATAAATACTTCTATGATAATTCTACCTTTGGTCCAGAGAAAATAAAGAATAGAAAGAGAAAAATTACATAAAAATGAAATACTCCATAATTTCTTTCTCTTCTAGTAATCACAATTCAAAGTGAAAGTGTAATAGTATTGCCATATGCAATGATGAGCAGTCCAATAGTAACAGTGTTAATAATGTATTTTTACTACACGATAATATTAAACTTCAAAAAACTGATTGCTGCCCTGGTCCGTGCGGCTCAGTTGGTTGGGTGTCGTCCTGTGCCCTGAAAGTTTGTGGGTTCAATTCCTGGTCGGGTTCGACTTCTGGTAAGGGGCATGCAGGAGGCAGCCAATTGATGCTCTGCTCTCACATCAATGTTTCTCTCTCTCTCCCTTCCTCTTCCTTCTTCTGTCTCTCTAAAAATCAATTTTAAAAAACTTTTTAAAAGGCTAATATTCAAAGTGTCCCCACAGGAGTTCGACTGGGAGACCAGGAGTTCTATCGCTCGCTATGATGTGCGCTGACCACCAGGGGGCAGTGCAGAACAAAGGAACGCCCTGGCCAGCAGCTGGGGAAGGGAGACCCTGGCTGGCAGCCGGCAGCTGGGGAAAGGAGGTGCCAGCCGGCAGCCAGAAGATCCCAATCAGCCCTGATCATCGGCCAGGCCTAGAGACCCTACCCATACACGAATTTCATGCACTGGGCCTCTAGTTTTTACATAAAAATTTAAAACATACTTATGCCAGAATTTCATTCTGTAATGGCAGTATTTGGTGAGCTGAAAATATTTTTATTACTATCCTATATAATCCTATATAATAAAAGGCTAATATGCAAATAGACCAAACAGCAGAACAACCAAACAGCTGGTAGCTATGACGTGCACTGACCAACAGGGGGTGCGCTGAACATGGTGGGCATCGGCCATGGCGGGATGGTGGAGCAGGTGAGCGGGGCGCCGGTCACTGTCATTGGGGCAATCCTCTGGTGGTTACTGAAAATTCTTTGCTCCCGCTTGCCACGGTGCCACCTGGCACTCGCACCTGCTGCTGGCGCTGGCCCTGCTCACCCCCGCGGCCGGGCTGGAGCCGCTGCTTGCATCCACTGCCGACGACCGGCGCCGGCCCCAATCACCCCTCAGCGCTTCTCCATCTCCCCCTGCTTCTGAGGGGTGATCAGGGAAGCAGCCACCGCTCACATCCACTGCCAGCGCTGGCCCCAATCGCTCCACACCATCAGCGGGTGTGAGCGGGGCCGGCGCCATCAACATGTGGGAGTGGTGGCAGTGGGAGTGGGGCTGCTGGCAGATGGGACTGGGGGCCACAGCAGGAGGGGCCAGGAGAGGGCGCAGAGGGTGGGCCGAGACCTGCCTCTGTGCCCACCGTAGTATTGCTGCCCACAGTTCCTTTCAAGGTGCATGAATTCGTGCACTGGGCCCCTCGTTAAAAATAATAAAGAGTAGCAGCTAACGTTTCAAGAGTACTTTCTATATGTCACTTTGTATATAAGCATTTTATCTTTTCTAGTCTCTCATAACCACCCAGTGAAATGAGCACTATTATTATCCCCATCTTACAAATGAGGAAATTAAAGGAAAAGAGATGCAACTTGTCTCAGGCCAAATGGCTAGAAGTGCTTAGAAATTCAGTGACTTAATCAAGACTATATTATGTACTAAATACATATAGTATATATCACTATAATTGCTATTAGTGAAAAATGCTTCAGTAAACATCTTTGTAGATATATATACATACACATGGACAATGAATTCCTTAGGCTATATCACTGGAAGCTGAATTATTCAGTCAAAGAATATGCACTTTTAAGTTTTTTGTATATACTGCCAAATGGGTCTCTAGAAAGAGGCCCCTGAATTCATATTCCTACCAACAGCATATAAGAACTCTTATTTTTCTACAACCTTTCCAACAATGAGAAATATTAATTCTTAAAATCTTAATCTGATAGCCATATAATCTGATTTTTTAATTACTTTACATTTCTCTTATTAGTGAGGCTGAACAGACTTATTGTACTTGTTACCCATATCTGTTTCTTTGGTTATGCACAGTCTGATCTTTGCTTGTTTTTCTATTGTTATACATGTTGTTTTCTTCTGACTATAGTTATATTTATGTATATGTATATACACAATATTTTAAATGTTTATATAAAAAACATGATTATTTACTTTTATAATAATATGAAAGGCCTTTCCCTGTACCAAAATTATATTTTAATAATCTTATAGCACATGATTCTTTTAGAATTAATATGTAATTTTGGTGAGAAGTGAAGATCTCTACATTTTTTCTCAAATAATTACATATCCCATCATTTACTGATTAATCTAAATGCTATCTACTATTTTAAAAAAGAACTTTTTTTTTTATGTTCTAAATTCTAAATAGACACCCAAGTCTATTTCTAGACAATTTTTAATGCAAAAACTAAGTGATTTAATTACCACAGTTTTATTTATTTATTTATTTATTTTTTTAAAATATATTTTATTGATTTTTTACAGAGAGGAAGGGAGAGAGATAGAGAGTTAGAAACATCGATGAGAGAGAAACATCGATCAGCTGCCTCCTGCACATCTCCCACTGGGGATATGCCCGCAACCCAGGTACATGCCCCCAACCGGAATCGAACCCGGGACCTTTCAGTCCGCAGGCCGACGCTCTATCCACTGAGCCAAACCGGTTTCGGCAATTACCACAGTTTTAAACAATGTTTCTAATCACAAGGGTTACTGGTACTCTGGGCAGGATAAGTCTTCATTATATGGGACTATCCTATACAATACAGTGCAGTAGGCACCCCAACTAATAAATGACAGTAGAAACTCCCATCCATTTAGACCAGGGGACACCTGGCAATATGTAGAGACATTCTTGGCTGTCACCACTGGGGTGGGAAAGAGAATAATGGTGGTACCCAGTGGGTAGAGACCTTGGATGCTGTTAAACATCCTTCCATGTAAAGGACAAGCTCCTTCCCACCCCCTGCCAAAGAATTATCTGGTAAGAATGGCAACAGTGCCACAGTTGAGAAAAGCTGATTTTGACAATCCGAAACACTTCCAAGTCATTTCTAAAAGCTCCAAATTGAGTCTGAAAACCACCACTCTAGAATATATTCAGATACTAGGGGACACTTTGCAAAGCTGTCTAGCATTTCATTTCCAACTCAATTTTCAATGAAATTCTCATATATTTTTAAAGGCCTATACACACTTCGGATTTGGATTCAAATTACCTTAAACTTATAGACTAATTTAGAAATAATTAAAATCTAAAATATACTGAGTATTCCAAACAGGAAAATAATATATCTCTACTCCCCCCCCCTCCCCAATCTTCTTTAATAAATTCCATAGTTAACTACAGGGATTGTTAACCTGCAGCCCATGAATTCTTAAATGAGCTTCAAGATTACCACTAAATAGGCAAAATGATGCCTATTTCTATTTAAAATGCTGTGTGTGTGTGTGTGTGTGTGTGTGTGCGCGCGTGCATGCACATGGGTGACAATGTTTCCATATATCTGCAGACATTTTTCTGGGAGTGGATTTATAGCTTTCATCACATTGTCAAAGAGTGAATGACTAACATAATTATGGATCACTGCCATGAGCTTTACATTTCTAATTGTATTATTCCTAGGTATTTTCTAGTTTTTCTTATTGCTATTAGGAAATTGTTATCATATTTCTTAAGTAGATAATACTGACCAGAAAACTTTTTCATATGTGCAATTCACATATAGCCTTACTTATTATTGACAAAGATTTTAAATTTTTGAGACTGACAACTGTACCATTTGTGAATTATTAGGCCCTTCCAGATGTAAGGAATCAGAAATGGAGTGGGAACCAGCAATTCGTGTGTTTTCATACTGCAAGTTGCAACCCACTGGCTGATCAAGAAAGAGTTGCATTTTGTCAAGTATATAATTTTCTAACTGCTGTGCTGTACACCTGAAACTAATACAAAATAATATTAAATGCAAACTGAAACTAAAAATTAAATAAAATAAATTCTTTTTTCGTTTTGCTGGTCTGATTGGATGTGTTCTGCTTCCTTGTCTTCCAAGTCATTGATTCAGTCCTCTGTTTCATCTAAACCACTGTTTATTCCTTCAAATGTATTACTCAATTCAGATATTGTATTCTTCATTTCTGACTGGTTCTTTTTTATGTTCTCTTCATGTAGTTCTCACTAAGTTCCTTCTAGTTCTCATTAAGTCCTTGAGCATTCTTATAACCATTTTTTTGAACTCTATACCTGGTAAATTGCTTGCCTCCATTTCATTAGCTCTTTTTCTGGATATTTCTCCTGTTCTTTCATTTGGGGCATGTTTCTTTGTCTCCCCATTTTGGCTGTCTTTTTTTGTTTGTTTCTATATATTAGGTAGATCTGCTATATCTCCCAGTTTTGGTAAGGTGGCCGTATATAGTAGGTGTCCTGTGGGACTCAGTGGCACAGTCTCCTTGATCACCTGAGCTGGGTGCTCTAGGAATGTCCCTTGTGTGGGTTCTGGGTTCCCTCCTGTTGTAACTGAGTCTTGATTGCTATTGGTCTATTTGTGCGTGGGGTGGACCCTCAGGATTGGCCTCAACCATAGTGCACAAGCTGCAATGTAGGTGCTGACCACACGAAGTGGAGTTCACTTCAAGAGGGTCTGTTGCCTGCTGAGAAGACCCTTTGAATATGCCACTTGTGAGGCTAATTGGATCCTGCTCTGATGTTGTCTGGACAACTGGGTGTGTTAGTTCTAGGGCCTCTTGGGAGGGACTCTGGTGCAGGTCAGTGTCAGACTCTGACTGTGACTGGTCCTGAGCAACCTGTTTGGAGCTACGAAGTGATCCACAGTTTGCGGCTGCCTCTGCTGGGTCTGGGTGTGTGGGAAGGACCAAGCTGCACATCAAGGCTGGCTTCCACCAGCACCGCGTCTGCGGGCAGATCAGCCAAAGCCCAAGGCACCCGAGATCTGCCTCCACCTGCCGGCTGCTTCTAGGCTCAGTCACTGAAGGAGCCTCTGGCAGTACTGGAGTTACATGAGGTAGGTTCTCAGTGAGTCTCCAAGGGCAAGTGGTGTTCGCCAGACTGATACAGGTTCAAACTTGGTGCCAGTGCTGGGTCTGAGGCCACTCAGCAAAAGTCCTGGGGTTTGCCAAGTCTAGCTGCTACCCCCCACCCCCTGCCCCCCTGGTGTCCACAGGCCTTTGTGGTGGGGCTGGGTCTCAGGGAGTCATCAGCATGAGGCCAACGGTTTATCTTGCCCAAACAGACCAAGTTTGTCCATGTGAAGGAAGAGCTCTGCACGGGTTGTGTATATGAGGAAAAAATGGTTCCCGTACAACTCAGTCTGTCCCGGATTCTGCTGGCATCCTGAGCTCAGCAGGGCGGGGCTGCTGGTTGTTGGGAGAGATGGTGGATCTGTGATGAGTGAAAACTGATGTTCTTCCTGAACCCCACTAATGTCATGACTGTGTGCATATGTGCGAATACAGATGTACCCATGATCTTTGAACTTCAGGTGAATACTGTGCTCTGCCTATTTTATGGCATCAAAGTACTACTGACTAGATAACCTCCAATCACTTTGTACCTATTTCTGCTATACTAATGGGTTTTAAGTAATGGGAACTGTAGATGATAGGACAGGTTCTGGAGTCTGAGTACCTGGGTGTACACTCCATTTACTAGCTTTTTTAAGTTTGGACATACTCCTTAATTCTCTGAGCTTCAGTTTCTTTATTTGTGTAATTAGAGACCTCACAAAGTTATTATGTTAACTGACCTATTAATATATGTGAAGGTTTGGCACATGGAAATCTGAGTGTTTACTAGTTATCACAATCCCTATCCTAAGCTCCTTAAATGTTTTTCCCCCTCTAATTCTCACAAAAATCCTATAAGGCAAGTTATAATAAGATACCCCCCCTTCCTCCCCTTATAGATAAGAAAGTATGATCCAGGAAAAGGTTAAGTAACTTGTCCATGAATTCACAAGTAAGTAGTAGAACTAGTATTAGAATGTAATCTTAGTCACATGCCCAAACCAAGTTTCCTAACAACTATGCAACTATGGGCACCCTAGCATCGCAGAAACTATGAATAATCAACAAGCTATCTCCACTCTGCCCTGGCTGTCCTAATATCTATATCCAAACAAGGGATTTTATTACATATGTGCACACACGTATCAATAGTATCCATTATATGCAGTTCTCCAAAAGAGGCTGAAAACCAAGGCACTATAGTACATTTATCAAAATTTGTTCCCATGCCTTTGTATCCTCCTTTCCAGGCCGGTGACCCCACCAAGATAAAGGAAGCTATGTTATTCATTTCATAGCAGACTTACTTCATTAACACTATTAGTAAAAAGCAGTTGGCTTTCAACAAAGATTTGTTGAATGAAGAAAATAATGTATGAGAAAAGACTCTGTAAAATCACAAAATAGGAGCCAAACTTTTATAAAGTCACCTAAATTATTATAAACTTGTATTTATACTTTTATGTAAACATTTATTATAGTTAGAAAAATATAGAGCTAACTTAATAATTATTATTAACAATAATAAGAGCTATAATACTTGTTGAAGATTCACTATATGTCAGGCTAAAAGCCTTATCATCTTATTCTAACCCTCATCAAAACCCTGTGATGTGGGTCCCATTATTTTCATAGACAAGGGCACTTTCATTGGAGGCGGAGCAGTTCTTTGCTTCTGAAGATCACATATCAGAAGTGCAACTCTTTCAATTTCTATATCAAACTCCCCTTCTGTATATAAAAAATATTTTTAAAGAAAGATATACATAATATTTCTTTTCATCGCCCCCAAAAGAAATTCCTTATAAAACAGCAATCAGATCTAACTACATATACTTTACATGCATAAAAGAAATGCAAATTCTTTTAAATAAAGATATGTATATATGATATAGCTAATGTAATAGAAAATCATGAAAGGAATTCTAAAGGAGAACATATGACTTAGTAGGCCTTCTGGAATTTTGTATTAGCAACATCACCATCCACTTAGTAGGGTAAGTAATCAAGAACTGACATCCAATTCCAGTTATTGTGGGCCAAATGCAATTTCAAGGACTTCTTAGCATTATTGTATTCACAACCAAATAGTAAGCGCAGGATGAAATGTAGGTAAAATAGTGTGATATTCACTCTAATATTATATTACTGTCAAAGAGGAAAGCTTAGGAAAAGTCACAAAAAGTTCCGTTTAGTATGATATATTCACGCACATTTTCTAAGTACCGACAGCACTGCATTTGACAATTGACAGCAGTCATTAAAGCACAATTTAACAAGTTCTACACCCACTTCGAATAACGGAAAGGAACTCACTGTTGGTAAGTGCACATTCCTCTTCATTGTCATCACTGTCCTCAGACGGAGCTTTATAAGGAGGCGGCAGTTTCATCGGAGGCGGAGCAGTTCCTTGCCTCTGAAGATGCAAAATTTGAGAGAAGGGTAAATGGCCTTTGCACAATCCTCTTCTTCAATGGCAAATAGGATAAAAAGACAATATGTATCCAACTTCAGCTATTTCAGGAAGATTACAAAACAAATGTAATTTGTTTTCTCCTACTTATGGTATTATGTAAAAGTGACTCTGTGATGTAAACACCCCAATAAAGAGAACAGGAAGTCAAAAGCACAGCTTTTAAGACTGTAGACCTGCCCAGAAGAATGTATACCTTTTCCCAGTAAGAAAGCCAATTACATGTCTCTTCTTTATGCTATAAAGCTTAATTGTCTTTGTTATTAAACCAAGTAATTCAATTGAAAGACATTTCAAAATTAAATGTAAAAAAATATTCACTACATTATTTCTACAATTATTTACACTTTTTCATTCCATTGTAAAAGATAGATTTCATTCTTAGAAACATACTTGAAATACCAAGATTTGCTCACTGAAAAGTTATTCATTTATAATTTGTAGATAGTCAACACATTTCAAAGTATAAAAAAAGAAAGAAATCTTTATGATGAATACATATTTTTCTAAGTATTTTTTAAATTTACATGCTGAATGATACAACACATCAATATTTTGTTCAAATTAAAGCAAAAGAAAACTCTGTGGTCAGATTACCTTCAGAGAACGTAGACATTTTCTGGAACGCTGGGAAAAATAAAACATGCCAAACTTTATAGAGAGCCAAGCTGCTAAAGAATGGGAGCAGAGATCCGAACACTCCACAGATTCCAAAACAATTGGATTAAGATTTGTTTTGCTACAGGATTTCAACAAAGTACATTCAATTATGATTTATATGATAAAACCACTAATGGCAGGATATACTTCAGTAAATGGACAATGAACTGGCCATTACAGAAAGCAGGCATGTAATAAGTTCCTCCAAAACAGAGAACACTATTTGGGATCCATAAAGGAAAACACACACCTGACTTTATTTAAATAGTGTCTAACAAAAGCAATACTGCATATCTATGTAGAAAATCCAAAAATTGATAAAATTCAAGAATGTTGAAGGTAGATGCCAAATACAAAATGCTTATTAAGTAGCAAAAGAATACACAAATTTGACCCAGCTTGTTTTGCTCAGTGGTTAGAGCTTTAACCCATGGACCAAAGAATCTCAGGTTTGATTCCTGGTCAAAGACACATGCATCGGTTGCAGGTTTGATCCCTAACCCCAGTCAGGGCATATGTGGGAGTCAACTAGTTGATGCATCTCTCTCACATCGATGTCTTTCTTCTCTTCTCTTCTCTTCTCTTCTCTTCTCTTCTCTTCTCTTCTCTTCTCTTCTCTTCTCTTCTCTTCTCTTCTCTTCTCTTCTCTTCTCTTCTCTTCTCTTCTCTTCTCTTCTCTTCTCTTCTCTTCTCTTCTCTTCTCTTCTCTCTCTCTCTCCTCTCCTCTCCTCTCCTCTCCTCTCCTCCCTTCCACTCCCCTTCTCCTTCCCATCCACTCTCTCGCTAAAGATCAATGGAAAAAATAATCCTCGGGTGAGGATTAAAAAATATATATACATAAATTGATCACAGTGTCTCCTTAATTTTTGCTGAAAAAAATTAAGAGTTAAGTGTACAGTAAAAATAGCAAATGATTTTTTTCCATAAAACCTTTTCCTCAGAACCAGATCATTCTAGGTCAAAGACAATAGTCAGAACAAGGACAGCCAGCTTTTAAAATATTAAAAGATATAAATCTTTAATAGCACTTTTTTATATTTAAGAGGGAATTGTTTACACAACTGATTATTTAATTAACTCTACCAGCACTCTGGAGAAGAATATAGGATACACATGTCTTGGATTTCCTCTAGTTTGAATGTGGGTTGCCAGATACCTGGGGCATCTTTCTACTGCACATGAGACAAAGGTGTAGGCAGGGTTGGCTCTCCCCTTAGCAATGAAGGCTGGAGCTGGGTATGTACAAGGAGGCCACATGAATATAATCTCCATGAGGGCAACACAGTGTGGCATCCTCAGCTCTGAGAATAGTTCCTGGTACAAAGTAGGCTTTTTTAAAATCTCAGTAAATAACTGGTTGTCACTCAATCTGTTTAGGTTCCCTGACAATATTAACTTTTATAGAAAAAGTTGCATTTTTCTGGTTCATGTCCAATAGCATTGCATATTAATTTTGCCTGGTAGAGAGGCAAATTATTTCAGTCCTGTAGAAAGTATAATTCCAAAGGTTACAGTTTTATTGCCCTGTAAGACATTAACCAGCATTGTATCTAAATTTGAGTCTTATTTAAGCATTCTCTTTCAGCAACTATAAATACTTCCCTCTTCCAATTCTCTCTGAACAAGGCTAATCATCCTGTTTAGTTCCCTCATTAATGAGTTAAGTCAATACCTAGAACCTGTACATTTTGCATAATTTTATATGGGTTTTCTTTCCTGAAATTATATATATTCCAATAGGAATTCAAACATACATTTATAAATAAACAGGTAATAAAGAAATCATGTTGGGAGCTAAAAAAAGCTTAGTACTGAACAAGAGAAATTCAACCTAAAACTTAGAAGGAAAATAAATTATTATTTTAAAAAAGAATGGCTAAAAATTAACAGGCTCTATAGCTAGCTAAAGATTGTTAGCAAGAAAAGAGGAAAACAAATGCTAACAAAGAAATAAGGCAATATAAAGATGAAAACAAAATTAATTAAGCAGAATAAAGATACAACAGAGAAGACTAACATGGTTCAAAAGTTAATACTTCAAAAAGAGGAATTAAATAGAAAATAACTTCATGACTAATTAAGAAAGAAATGTAAAATAATAAACTATAGTCAGAAAGAAAAACCAACTACTATGGAGAGAGTATAGATAATACAAATGAAAAGAATGCCTGAACAACTTTATGCCAACAAATGTAAAAGGGCGATATTACATTCCTAGAAAAGAGCCAGTAACCAAAACTGACTCTAAAAGAAATAGAGCCTAGACTGTGTGACTCAGTGGTTGAGCATCAACCTATGAACCAGGAGGTCATGGTTCAATTCCCGGTAGGGGAACATGCCCAATTTACGGGCTCGATCCCTAATGTGGGCATGCAGGAGGCAGCCGATCAATGATTCTGTCTCATCATCATCTCTCTCTCTCTCTCTCTCTCCTCTCTCTCTTCTCCCTTCCTCTCTGAAGTCCATAAAAAATAAAAGAAATAGAAAATCTGAATAGTTCAATAATTATTAAAGAACTGAATCCATATTTTAGATTTTTCCCACATAGAGAACACAGGACCTCAATGGCTTTGTAGGCTAGTTTGACCAAACATTTAAGGAATAGATAATTACCATTTTATATAAACTTTCAGAGAACTAAAACAAAGAGAAAGACAAAAAGAAAATATTCGGACTGTTCATTATTTATTTTAATAGTCTCATATAACCAACACCAGATAGAACAGTACATAAGAGAAAAATCTCATTCATGACCACTGATGCAAAACCGTAAAGAAATATTAGCAATGGGCAAAAAGGATCATGATGAAATTAGGTTTAAGACAAGAATTCAAGATTGGTTCAACAGAACAAAAATCTATTAATGTGGATTATTTACCACATTAAGGGATTCAAGAGAAAAAAATTATACACACAATTATTTCAGTGAAACAATAATTTAAAAAAATTCAATGACAATGCCATTCATTATAAAAATTCTTGGCAAAATAAGAATAAAAGAGAATATACCCTTAACCTTAAAGGTTAGCTACAAAAATTTACAGCACACATCATATTCAATGATGAAACATTAAAAGCATTTTCTTAAATATCAGGAGGAAAATGATAAGAATGTTAGCTATCAGTACTTATATTAAACATATTAGAGATCTTAGCAGATATAATAAAACAAGAAAAAGAAAGATTCGTATAGAAAAAATAAAACTGCCTTTATCAAAGCAGTTATTATTAGCTATATCAAAAATCCAGAAATAAAAATCTATAGACATAGTATTAAAATTTGAGATTCTTTTTTTTAAATTCTTTAAAATTTGAGATTCTTAATAAAAATGCCTCATAGATACATATAGAGCACACACCCAAAGACACCAGAAGGCTTTACATGAAATATTTAATAAGTTTATCATTAGGTAGTGGGTTTATGAAAGATATTAATCTTTTTTTTTTTAGCATTTTGGTTTTTGCAGTGTTCTACACTAGATTTTATATTATAAAAGAATAAGAGAATAATGTTACAAGATGTCAATAAATATATAAAAATCAATTTTATGTCTACACACTAGTAACAAACAGAAAATACAATTTAAAAATATATAAGGATGTCTAGGAATAAATAAAAAATTACAATACCTTGCTGAAGAAAATTATAAAAATGGAAAGAAATAAAAGAAAAATTTAATAAGTTCTAAAATGGTATATAAAAGATATACCATGTTAATGGTTAAGAAGGCTCAATATTATAAGGAGGTATCTTTCCAGATTAACCTATAGGTTTGACACAATTCCAACCAAAATCACCCAAGAGCTATTTTGATGGTATTCAACAAGCCAATTCTAAAATTTGTCTGGAAAAGAAAAAGGACATGAATAGATAAAACACTTCTAAAGAAGAAAAAATGTGTGAAGAAAATCGTTCTCTTAGAAGGCAAGATTTATTATCAGGCTTACTATGTAGGTAGTGCAGCATTTGTGCTTGGAGAGACAAGGAGAAAGCTCAGAAACAGACTGCCCCTGATAACCTGATAGGACAGAGGTTGTCTTGTATATCCATGGATGAAGGAGGGCCTATTTTTAAAGAATGGGATAATCAGTTATCCTTATGGGAAAAAAGAAAATTCATTGCTTCTTGACATTATAGCCTAAAATAAATTTTAGAATAACTCATTCTACTAGAATAGAGGTGGGAAAACAGGAATGGATGACTAATTCTGCTGGATGGTAATGAATGTTTTCTCAGTACAGATGACCTTTGACCTGCTCCTTGGAGGATAAAAAGGAAGACCAAAGTGGGAAATGAACTTCCAGGCTGAGAGAACACCAAGGTCAAAGTCTCACAAACTCTCAGGTGTGCAAGGTGTTTTCTGGGAATAAACAGACAACTCGCCCAGCTGAGTAGAAAAGAAAGATAAAGATGACAATGGCTGAGGGGTGCTTTATAACATTTTACACCTATGCTCCACTCGGTGTCTGGGCCAGTTATGTTCACAGAAAGGAAATATTCTAAATATAGTACTGCTACCCAGATACTCATCAAAATAACATTCTGGCCGAAACTGGTTTGGCTCAGTGGATAGAGCATCAGCCTGTGGACTGAAAGGTCCTGGGTTCGATTCTGGTCAAGGGCATGTACCTGGGTTGCGGGCACATCCCCAGTAGGAGATGTGCAGGAGGCAGCTAATCGATGTTTCTCTCTCATCGATCTTTCTAACTCTCTATCTCTCTCCCTTCCTCTCTGTAAAAAATCAATAAAATATATTTTTTAAAAAAATAACATTCTGATTAATTGTAGCTCAAATAGGCAAAAAGAAATAAAAAAACATCTTTTAAAAGCTTGAGAGGTTTAACTTACCTTTTCTCTTTTTTCTTGGGTGCCTTGGTTCTGGTTATTAGCAATTTTGTTGGCCTTGTTATGCACACCAGGAATGGCCTACCACCAAGAAAAAAGGAAAACATTTAAACGACACAATCATTACATTTATTTATGTAGTTTTAAAAAAACAGTTCAAAAAGTTAATGAATTCTTTGACTTCACCTATAATGTAAAGACATGAGAAGCGCAATTCAAGGCAAACAATACAACCTGGAAAATCTGATAAGCAATATAAATCTTAAATTGTGGTGTGTGTGTGTGTGTGTGTGTGTGTGTGTGTGTGTGTGTGATCAAGGGGTGTGTGTGATCCACAAGCTTGTGAGTATGGGACCAGAAAGTGAAGATGAAAAAGACTAAAAGGAAAGTCATGATACTGACTGCTGTCCAAAAATCGCATTTTGCAAAATTCAGTATAAGAGGTGACCTGAGTTAATTCCTAGAACATAGGATGTATCTTTTATTGGATAGATTTACCTTATTCATCATTGTACCCCAGTTCAAGTATGTTATCTAGCACAATTGCGCACAGTCAATAAATATTTCACTATTACTATTAGCATAAAAATGAATTTCAAATCTTTATTTACATCACTGAATAAAAGCCCAATAAGAATTTAGTGTGATTTATCACTGTAACTCTGGTGCTCAGAAAGAGCCTAATACATATTTGCACTCAATAAATATTTATACATGAATGAAAGAGTGTAACGTCATAGAAATAACTTGAATTCTTTATAGTACCAAGAGCATAGATTACTTTTTATAAAACTATTGAAACACCTTAGGAAAATATTAAAATTTTAGTGTTTTTTTTTTATTAAGGCTCCTCAAATGGCAAATACAAATAATCTTGGCATAAAAATCTGATGACAAACATAAAAATTAAAAGAAAAAAACAGATCTCCTTTCTCACAAATTTAAAGAAACTACCTATCTAGGGATAATAATAATAATAAAAAAGAAAAAGTTTCTTTCTAAATGCAATTTAGGGTTAATTTTTTTTCACTTTTTGTGTGTGTTTGTTTTGTGTGTTTTTCTGTTAATCCTCACCCTAGGCTATTTCTACAGAAATTAATTTTGGAATATATAAAAAAAGTCTCAGAAATGTTTCACTTAAGTAAAAAATGAGATGATACATCACCATAAATTCAGTGCTTCCTACGTGAATAGATGCCGTGCTAGTGCTTAATATTTATTTCTCTATTTAATACACACAACAACCTAAATCAGAGCTCAAAAAAATGCTAGATCTATAAGCATGTTTCTTGTCCTACAGAATCTTAAAACAAAACAGAACACTTTGCCTCCCTGACAAGTCAGGGTATCTGCCCACACTGGACCTACGTCCTCCCACGGAAAAACCAGCTTAAGCTGAATGGCAGAGCTTTGGGATGAGACAGGATGTCAGTTGCCCTTCATAAGGTTTACACTCTTCTTCGAATAGCAGAAAACTATATTTCTGTACATGTATCATGCAAAATGTGGAAGACAAGAGACTTATTGAGAAGACTACATTTATATATATATATATATATATATATATATATATATATATATATATATATATATATATATATATATATATTTTAAAATATACTTTATTGATTTTTTACAGAGAGGAAGGGAGAGAGATAGAGAGTTAGAAACATCGATGAGAGAGAAACATCGACCAGCTGCCTCCTGCACATCTCCTGCTGGGGATGTGCCTGCAACCGAGGTACATGCCCCCGACCGGAATTGAACCTGGGACCTTTCAGTCCGCAGGCCGACGCTCTATCCACTGAGCCAAATCGGTTTCGGCGAGAAGACTACATTTTAAAAAATGTATTTTTATTGATTTCAGAGAAGAAGAGAGAGGGAGAGATAGAAACATCAATGATGAGAGAGAATCATTGATTGGCTGCCTCCTGTACGCCCCTACTGGGGATCGAGCCTACAACCTGGGCATGTGCCCTGGAGACTGAAATCAAACCTGGAACGCTTTAGTCCTCAAGCCAACACTCTATCCACTGAGCCAACCCAGCTAGGGCAAGAAGACTATATTTTTAAGAAAAGTAAAAGAGAGCCTCTTTCTTGTGAAAGTAAAAAATATATTTGTATATGATTAATATGCAAAATATATGTCAAAAAATGTAGGCACCATTATGAAACAATGGTATTAGGAAGTACAAATGGACTATAGGGGAAAAAAAACAACACAAAATACATTTAATAAACTGAAGGGATGACCCCAATTTCAAAAGTTTTTTTTCTCCTTCAGATTTTTTTCCAACTGATTTTTAGAGAGAGAGGAAGGGAGCAGGAGAGAGAGAAACGTCAATGGGAGAGCAAACGTCCATTGGCTGCTTCCTGCACACCCCCTTATGGGGACTGAGCCCGCAACTTGGGCATGTGCCCTGACAGGGAATCAAACCAGCAACCTCGTGCATGGGACAACACCCAGTCAACTAAGCCACATCAGACAGAGCCAACAGGGTTTGCCCCACCAGACCGCTGTACCGATTTTTAGGTGGAATATTGGTGCTAGATGAAAGGTAGATGAAAGGTAGACCTATTTTCTACAATGTCTCCAAGTTCCATCTTATTCTAACCACTTGTTTGCATGTAACTAACATTTTTCTATGTCATGTTGGTTTTTTCTCTTTAATGCTCAGGAGCCCAGGTGTAGGGGACAGTTATCGTTGGGGGCCTCAGGTCTGGTAGACTTAAAAAATACACAATGCCCCTGTTAAATGTAGTTATATTATTAAGTGGGGGAAACATTACCGTGGCATAAAAACTATCTATACAGGAATGCAGTATAAATCATGGGTTCTGCTCTCAAATAAGCATTTGCAAAGTAAATCTGAATAGATACATGCATTTCTTTCTAGTATGCTGAAAACACACTCGAGAAATTCAGGAGAAAAAGGTTACATTAAAAAGGTAATATATTGTTGATACATGTAAAGCATCTGTTAAAGGCACAAGTGTAAAAAAATAAAATAAAATACAACTCAAAGAAAATGAAAGTACAATGTTGAACACCGCACAGTGTTGATGAGATTTCCATGTGACCACAGCACAGACATCGGGCCTGCCATTAGAAAATGACTTCTTTTGGGGACTTTGAGGGAAAGGCTCATAGAAATGCAAACTGGTAAAAAGTGATAACGCATTTGGCTATATTTCCTATTTCTGTGATGATCAATACTATTTGCAACAATGAGTGAGCCAAAGAGAACACCATTTTGTAAAAATGTGAACCTTGATCCCTTTCATTGGCTCATTCAACAGGAATCACTTTGTGCTAAAAAAAAAAAAAAAAAAAGGAACAAGTCATGGGCACAGTAACTAACACCATCACTTGAACATGCTCCCTTGGCTAGGACCACAGAGGGTGCAATGCTTGATGAACCACATGCACAACATAGGGGTTAAAAGCGGGGATGAGTGACTTGAGCATGGCACGATGCTGAAGAGCTTTTCTTTTTCTTTTTTTTGAGGAGTTGAGAGAAATTATACTGTTTATGTCATCCAGGAGAAAATATCCACCCGAGCTCCCCAGCAAAGGCTGGACAGAAGCCTGCACTTTTAGGTGGACGTTATAACCTATGTGAATGCTTTCAACATTTTCTTGGCAGGGCATTCACAAGTGCCTCATAAATGTATAATTTGATTGGCTCATTCTAGTTCAAAATGGTTTCTTTGGAAGTATCATTTGGTGAGAAATAATCATGCCAATTTTCCTACTGAACTCAGTTTCCAGAAATAAAAGTGATGGCGTAAACTACTTTCGTGATATTATAAAAGTTTAGAAGTAGATTCCCTAAAAAAAAAATAAATAAATAAAAATAAAAATAAAAAATCTTGAATTTCGAATGGTATGAAAATCAGAAGGCTTTATTCAGTTCATCTCTCTCAACTAGTCCTGATGGTGCAGAAACACAGCGCTAAGACAAAAGGGGCTGAACTGCAGCGCAATGCGCCGGAGCGGAGCTGCCCGTGTGGGGTGAGGCTGAAGCAGGCAGGTTAGAAGTATGTCGAAATAGGATATTGATGTCCTGGCCTTTGGGGCATCTGTTTGTCCAGTTTGACATACAATTATTATTTCCTGTATGCCTTGACATATAAAATGTTGAAAAGCACTGCAATACTATATTGGAATGTAAATTTTAAAAAGTATATGACATCTTCCCTCCTGTTCAGATACAATGTGTTGAACAGATGCCTTCCATTATAAAATTAAAAAGAAATAAACATTGTGTCTAGTTACAGGGCTTAAAGGTGACATTGCTGCTGTGCACTGCAATATAAAATATTCATCCTGCCACAGATGTCTGCATATCAGAGTTTTAATTCTATACCAAAAGAGTGATTTATTATAGAAAAAATGTTATGATTAAATACAGCCATTTTGAATTCAGAATCCCAACAGAATTTACAATACAACGTGTTTGTATTTTTTAAAATATATTTCTATTGATTTCAGAGAGCAAGGAAGAGGGAGAAAGAGAGAAACATCAATGATGAGAGAAAATCATTGATCAGCTGTCTCCTGCATGTCCCACACTGGGGATGGAGACAACAACTCGGGCATGTGCCCTGACCAGGAATCAAACCATGACCTCCTGGTTCATAGGTCGACGCTCAACCACTGAGCCATGCCCGCCGGGCAGCATGCTTGTATACATGCTTTAATAAATATGAGACTGACGCGCTACCTACTGCGCAACGAGGCACCTCATGCTTTAATAAATATACAGAACATTTGATGGTATCACTAGAATGTTCTTATACCTGACCCTCTTTATGTCCAAAGTATTTTATAAACCAAGTAACTTGCCTCCAAGTTAAGCAAAGCTGGTAAATAGGGAATCAAGAAATCAAAAACAGGCCTGTTTATTTCCACAGACTGTGACTTATACCAGTACACACTGGAATGACTCAAATTTAATTAGGAGGTCAAAACTGGAGAAAACAATGGAGAAACTGAAATGAATAACTAAATGTTTATGAAGCCAAAGCTTTTTCTAGGCGATAGTAAAAATGGAAATACGTGGAAAAATACTTGGAGGCTAAAGCTTGGTTTACAGATACAGAGAATATTTATAAACTCTTTGAAAACATAAACGAAAGCTTACTCGTGGAGTGGATGATAAGCTCTGAACAACGAACACCACCGGGTTTCCTGCATTCTTAATGGCCTCCACTGCTTCGCTGTGTGAGGCATTCTGCAAATCCACTCCAGACACCTACAACACAGAAGGCATTTATTTGCATTAGAGAGGTGGTAGATACCGTGGATAGGTCAATTCAACGTTCATGTGTATTATATAGTTATGAGAGCTGCCAGAGTCTAATGAATTACTAGTAAACCAAAGTCAGGAAAAAATAAGATTAGCCCATAAAAAGCTTTGCTGTTCTGGAACACATTTACAGAAGTACCGTATTACCTCCAAGAAAAGTAAACAAGACAAAAATCATAATAGCAATAGCCCTGGTTAAATGTAATTACTCAAAATAGTAGCTTAGTCAGTAACAACCTTAAGCCTCTGAGCCTATAATGTCACCCCTGTCACTAACACAGTACATAGTTCTGGGTCGGGGAAGGAAAAGGTGGGGATCTCTCTGGCATCTTCTCTCACACTGAGAAGAATGATTACTTCAGGCAAACTGTCCACTATCACAATTAAGCGGTTGAACATTTCTTAAATTCTGTTAAAAAAAGAAGTATGAAAATATCTGTAGGTTCCCTCTTCGGGCATATTTTGTGCTTAATAAATTTGGGTAAGGGTAAATGGCTCCTTATTATACAAATCTCAGAGAATCTAATTTGAGAACATGCCCGTAATCTCCAAGACATCCTTTATTTAACAAACATATTTAATAGAACCAATTTTTCAAACAGATCATGTAACAAAGCCTTGGTAATTGTTGGGGTGGCTTATGGTCAGTGGATAGTGACAATCTGTGAATATGGCTTTGCCATAAGGGGACTAAAGAAATAGGAATGTGGGTGGAGAGGGAAGTGGGATCAAGACAGGTTTTTGTTTTTACGATGGGAGCTATTGCAGCAATAATGATGCAGTAGAGAGGCAAAATGAATGAGAGAGAGAAGTGACCACTGTAGAGGCCAATCCTTGGATAGCGAAGAGGGAATGACTTCTGCACAAGTTAGAGATTGGCTTTAGATCAGCGGTTCTCAACCTTCTGGCCCTTTAAATACAGTTCCTCATGTTGTGACCCAACCATAAAATTATTTCCGTTGCTACTTCATAACTGTAATGTTGCTACTGTTATGAATCGTAATGTAAATATCTGATATGCAGGGTGGTCTTAGGCAACCCCTGTGAAAGGGTCGTTCGACCACCAAAGGGGTCGCGACCCACAGGTTGAGAACCGCTGCTTTAGATAGAAGCACAAATAGTTCATTTGTTGTTACAGATACTGTTAGGACAAAAGATTGGTATGCAGTGGGAGCAAGGGGAAGTTCCCTTTTGACTGCTTCTATTTTGTCAATGAAATAAGAAACAAGGACCATACAGCGAGATTAAGGCTGAGGGGGAGGTACAGGAGGTTTGAAATAGTTACCCAGGGAAGTAGGAGAAAAAAATAACTGGGGAGATATTACAGATTGCAGGGCAGAACTAAAGACCCACTTGAGGGAGTGGTCATGAATTTCCACCAGACAGTATGGCAGTTATTTTCTCTGGTGAGGCTAGAGACCTGAAGTAAGCAGAGTTGTATAAGTTCAGGGAAAGAAAAGAGGATCAAAGGAGTTGAAAGAGTATGCAAGGGAGTGATTAGGATGATCTGTAGCTGAATCTGAGCAGAGTAAGGAGAAAAGGGAGTACCCTAGAAGCTGAGGGACAGAGAAGCCAGGGCCCTCAGGTAGGAGACAGAAGCCTAGTGTGTTAGAAGGATTTAAAGGCAGGTGAGTCCGAAGAATGGTGAAAGATGGGGAAGAAGAAGAGAGGTGAGGTCAGGGAGGCAGCTGGAGCCACATCATGCAGGTCTACTAGTAAAAGGCTTTTTATTCTACCAGACATCTATTGGAAGATTTTAATGCTCTGTAAAAGCTCTCTTCTCATTTGAGTGAGGAAGAATAGGAATAATATTAAATGAATAATGTACATAGAGAAGAAATTTAAAGTGAAGCTTAAAAGCTGTCACAACAGTTTGATGAAGCTTCTTATAAATAACCTAATCCCCAACGCATTCAACAGTGAGAGAAGTAGAGGCACATGAGAATTACTTCATCTTCCAGTCACAACCAGCCTTTGTTTCCCTTTTCCACAGAGTTAAATGGGAATCACTGAAGTTGGGAAGTTAGGCAAGGGGGAATGGAAATCTGTCCTATTACAACAGAAAAATATCTACCCAACAGTGTGTCCATTAACACAGATGAATAGCCATTCCTAAAAATTATATTAAATTCAAACTTCCTAGTATAAAAAATTATTTATATGGACCTAAATCCTTCATACAATTGTTTCAATACAGAAAGAAGTATTATGCTTTACTTAGAAAACTAAACAAGCAAGTAATACTTTTCAGGGAAAAAAGTAAACAAATGACTATGCTTGACAAGCTATATATTAAAGTGTAACATTTCAAGTCTACAGTGAGTTTGAAGAAATACAAATTATCAAATCTGAGACAAAACAGTGGGTTCTTACTAGTATGTGCAAAAGTGATGATGGACAAGTGAGAGAATACTTTATTTTCAACTGACAGCAGGGAAAGATGGTGGTGGGGGGAAACAACCCAAAATTTAAAAAAATGAAATAATGAAAATTCCAATTAGCAAACAGAAAAAAGACATGCACAAACATGTCACAGAAGAGAATATACAGATGGCAATTAGCACATGAAAAGTTCTTAATATTAATCATTAGCCATTAGGGAAACACAAATGAAAATAATGAGATATCACTAAATACCTATCAGAATGGCTAAAGTGAAAAACAGTGACAACACCAAATGTTGGTGAGGATGCAAAGAACTTGGATCACTCAAACATTGTTGGTGGAAATGTAAAGTGGTACAGCCACTCTGGAAAACAGCTTGACAGTTCAAGTCTAAAACTGAATATAGCAGACAACCCAGCAATTGCACTCTTGGGCATTTATCCTAGAGAAACAAAAACTCATTTTCACTCTGGAACTTGTATACAAATGTTTATAGGAACTTTATTCAGAATAGCCAAGAACTGGAAACTACCCAAATGTCTTTCAATGGATGAAAGATTAAACTGTAGTATATCCTGGAATACTACTCAGCCATATAAAGGAATGAACAGTTGATAGACAGTAAACTGAGTAAACTTCAACCAAATTACACTGAGTGAACAAAAGCCAATTTCAAAAAGAGATATAATGAATGATTCCACTTATGTGACAACTGTGAAATAACAAAATTACAGACATGGAGAAACAGATTAGTGGTTGCCAGAAACTAGGGATGGGGAGAGGAGTGGCTATAGAAGGGTAGTAACACAAGGGAGTCCTGTGGTAATGACACAGTTGAGTTTCTTTTTTTCCTCATATTTTTATTGATTTTAGAGAGGAAGGGAGAGGGAGAAAGAGATAGAAACATTAATGATGAGAGAGAATCATTGATTGGCTGCCTCCTGCATGCCCCCTGCTGGGGATTGAGTCTGCAACCCGGGCATGTGCCCTTGACCGGAATAGAATCTGGGACCTTTCAGTCCGCAGGCTGACGCTCTATCCACCAAGCCAACCAGTTAGGGCCAGTTGAGTTTCTTGATTGTGGTGGTGGTTATGCAAGGCTACACTTGTGATTAAACTGTGTAGAACTATCAACACAAACCCAAATAAGGTCAATGAATTGTGACTATATGAGTATTTGGTTTTGCTATCTATATATATAAAAGCCAATACCCAGGTTGAAGATATTCAAGCAGATACCTAGGTTGAAGATATTCAATATGGTGTCATCCAATAAAATCTATGCAAAGAAATGTATCAGATTCACACCTCAGGACATTCTCAGTGCTTTGATGTGCCCTTAAAACTCCACTCTACAAAGCCTACCACATGTGAACAATGGATTCATCCTTCCATCGACTTCCAGGGCAACTCTGGGGGGACAGGCACGGCTAGCCCACCTACACACATTTATACAATTCAGAGCTTGTTAAAGACTGTAGGAAAAGCGTGATGCCCACCACAGGCCTCATTTTGTTAAATTTTGAAATTGTTTAGTCAATCGAGGCTTTTTGTTTTATTGTTTTATATGCTACCACTCTAACTTTAGAATCTCATACGATTATGCAAACAACATACAAACTAAGGCATCTAAATAAAATACACGAATTGTACACACATATACCCCATCACATGAAGATAGGCATTCTGGCTAAATGATTATTTTACTATTTCATAGTACATTCAAACAAAAGCAGAATTTTAATATCATTTACCTCAAGTATTTTATCTCCGGTTTTAAGAGCGTTTGTCTTTCCTGCTGGACTATCTTCTAAAACTTGTTTGATAAATATACCTTTAAGCTCCTCTCCATTCTTCAGGCGTTTTATAACGGTTTGTCCACCAACAATACTAATACCAAGAGACACATCGGGTTCTCTAAAAATCTCAACACTATAAAAAGAATAAAACAAAATACACTCGTGAAACAAGTTAATTTAATTAGTTGGGCTGTTACTGTAAGTGTTCAATTTGTACCATATCCTTGTGGCTCATATTTTATATAAATATATTTTCTAAATATATTTTTTTTAAATGTTATGGAAATTGTACCTCATTCCTAAATCATAAGATATTATTTATATTTCATGGCATAGCCCTGGCTGGGTAGCTCAATTGGTTAGAGCATCATCCTAACATGCCAAGGTTTGATCCCTGGTCATGGCACATGAAAGAATCAACCAATGAATGCATAAATAAGTGGAGCAACAAATTGATGTTTCTCTCTCTCTCTCTCCCTCACTTTCTTTCTCTCCCCCTTCCTCTCTCTTTCTAAAAATCAATAAATTTTAAAAAATTAAAAATATTCCTGGTGTATGTAAAAGTTTAAATTCTGAAAAAGATAGGTATCTAAAACAATAAATACAACTCAAAATTGAGAGATTTAGCTAGGCCTTAATGTTCCCATCTCCTACCACAATGTTTTCGGTGATTAGTCCTTTTCATCTACACCCATAATATTAGCAAAGATTGGATTAAGGAAAGAACATACGGGTGAAAAAATCAAGAGTCTCTGCAAAAAGCAGAAAATTTCAGACTAAATTAAATTTGCCATTGAGAGGCTTGTTGCCCCAAGCTGCTTTTCCCAGTCAGCATAACGTGGGGTTCTTTAAGTGGAGGACAGATTTTATCTGCTCCTAAGGCAGGATGGTTTTCTTTTCTTCCTACCTTCACATCATTTCAAAAACATATGGGATAACACTTGGCCATCAAGCCCCGGCCAGGTGGCTCAGTTGGTTGGAGCATTGTCCTGTACACCAAAAGGCTGTGGGTTCAATTCCTGGTCAGAGCACATACCTACGTTGTGAGTTTGATCCCTAGTTGGGGAGCTTCCAGCAGGCAACCATTCATGTTTCTCTCCCACATTGATGTTCCTCGCCCCCGCCCACCCCCGTTCCAATCTCTCTCACTCCAACAAATATATTCTCGAGTGAGGATTAAAACAAAAACAAAACAAAAAACTTGACCCTCAACATATTATGAATTTTTCCCTCCAATTGCATTAATTAGCCAATAATTAATGCAAATTAAAAAGTAGCTCAGAAAACAGTTCTTAAGAGTTTTTAAGACAAAACTCATAAGTGCAAGAAAAAACAGTTTTTGTGGGCACAATGAAATTAATAATGCATGAAGAATAGACAGAGCAGCTAAAGGAAGACTTTAATAATCTTAATAAAGTACATCCCTCATGCCTACATAAAATTACAAGAGTATCTAAGAGAAGATGGGCCCAACACATTCTGTTCGCTCACATAAGGCACAAGGGATTGGAGGGAGAAATAAATTGGTACATGGTACAGCCTCACTACTGTTGTTTTTTACACATAAAGAAGCTTTACTGCAATCAAGGCAGCCCTATCTGCCCTTAGTGAGGCAGTGATAAATTGCTTAGTCCATCAGTTACTGTCATAGGTGGACATTTGAAAATTGCTTTCTCTGAAAGAGTATGATATTTTCCTAACATTGGGTGTAGTCATTTTGCCTGGCTACATATGAGTAGCAATTTCTCAATCATTAGAGAATGACTGAATGACAGTAATATTAAATTAAAGAAAAAAGCAGCTGATGGTGTTGTTCTATTGAGAAAGCCAATAATGTCATCAACATACATTCTTGGTGGACCCCAGTGACTGAAGTTAGGAGTTTCTTCCCCTTCACCTTCTTCTCTCTCCGGTAGCTCACTAAGGAGGAAAAAAAAATACACACACAATTTATAAAACATAAAATTGCACAATCTATATGTAAACAGTTCTTAATTTTTAAGCTTTTAAAATATTTACATTAATACTTAACTGTCCATACAAAGTAAAAATATATTGTTTTAATGTTCAACTCAACAAATATTTACCCAGCACTAGAACATCATAGATTATAAGCTCTGTTATCGGTGCCACTCTATATGCTATTTTCAAAAATTGTGTGTTTGATTTGTGCAATATTTGTTCCTTTATCAATATAAAAACTAGAGGCCCAGTGCACAAATTCGTGGACGCGTGGGGTCTGGCCAGCACGGCCCCAACTGGGGCCAATCGGGGGCCAGGCCGGCAGTGGGGAGGGGATGAGGGAGGTCAGCCAGCTGGCCTGCCCCCAATTGGGGGGGCAATTGGGGGAGGGGCAGGATGTGGGGAGGGGCCGCGGATGGTTGGCCGGAGGGAGGGGCCCCAGGTGGTTGACAGGCCAGCCCACACCCTGGTCAAATTCCTGGTCGAACTCATGGTTGAGGGGACAATTTGTATATTAGCCTTTTATTATATAGGATATAGTCCTTAAAACTTGATATTGACTAGCTCAGAGAATAGATCAACATAAATGGCTTTACAGTTAGTAAACATGATCCCTCTTTCTATATTTTTCCATCACTCTAAATAATTCCCGTCACTGGTATCCCATGAATATCTTGTGTAGTTATACATCACTTTTCAGTTTACAGAGAGATTTACTTATGTTATCTAATCCAATCCTCCCACCTACCATACCACAACCATACTTTCACCCATCAAGTATGTTAGCATGGAGCTCAGCCAGAAGCTGGGCTCAGTGGTGGGAGCCTCTCCTGCCTCTGCAGCAGCGCTAAGGACCCCTCGGGGGATGTCCTTTGAGGGCTCCCAGACTGCAAGAGGGCGCAGGCCAGGCTGAGAGACCTCCCTCTCCCCAGTGCATGAATGTCATGCAGCAGGCTTCTAGTAAGAAATAAATAACTAATGTCTGTCCTGATTCCTGACATAGAAAATTCCTTGGAATTTCCTTTGTGATATGGGTGATAAGAACATCTTTTGTTATTAATAACAATCTCCTTTCAACCAGAACTGCGTTTGTGCTAATAAGGTGATTCTTGGTAGGACCCTGGATAGTTTTGGATGGATGCTGCTGCCAGAGAACAAACAGGTGATTAGAATTGGAACGTTCAGTCCCACCCTCAGCCCCACCTCTGGGAAGGGGAGAGGGGTTACAGACTGAGTTCAAGCACCAATGGCTAATGATGTAAATAATTGTGCCTACTTAATGGGATCTCCATAAAAAAAAACAAAAAAAGAGCCCTAAAGGACAGGGTTCAGAGAGCCCCCAGGTTGACAAACACCTCAAGGTGCTGGGAGGGTAATGTGCCGAGAAGAATGGAAGCACTGTGCACATTCACACCTCCCCACATGACCTGCCCTGTGCATCTTTCCCGTCTGGCTATTCCTGAGTTATATCCTTTATAATAAACCAGTGATAGTAAAGCGCTTTCTTGAGTTCTGTGAGTCCTCCTCCCATGCCCAAGGGACGGACTGTGGGAACACACAATTCCAAGCTGTTTGAGCAGAAGCACAGTTGGCAACTGGCATCTGAAGTCAGGGCAGTCTTATGGGGCAGAACCTTTATGCTGTGGAGTCTGCATAACTCCCAGTAGTTGGTGTCAGAGAGAACTGGTTGTTGTGTGAAGGAAAAGCTCACACATTCGGTGTCAGCAGTGTTGTGAGCAAAAATAGTTCATAATAGGCACTATGAAAAACACACACACATATGCATCTTTACTGTGATACAAATATGTTATCATTATAGGAATTAAATTCTTTAAAAAAAATAAACTAGAATGAAAACCAAGCTTTAATATTAGTATAAGCTATCAATTTTTCTATTAAAAAATAAAAACCAAAAATATCCTAAACTGCTAGCTTTCACAAATTACGAGAAGGGTTTGGGTGTGTGTGTGTGGGGGGGGGGGGGAGCATTATCTAGAATATGGAAAGTTTTAGATAAAGTATGTAACAAAAAGATTATTTTGTTGAAAGAGACTCGCTGACTATTTCAAAGAATATTATCTTCCTTCAGGAAATTGGTATGTGCTTATTTTAATCGGATTATTTTATACTTAAAGAGAGATAAAACTTGCAAAAGCTTACCCACTTAGTGTGAGTAGTTTTGGAAATACAGTCAGAGGAGATGAGCAACTATACCAACTGATTGTAGTCACTTTACATTGATGAAGGCATATATATACCTTTTAACCTCAAATAAAATTTAATTGAGAAAGTAAAATACTTTTATTACACATATGAAGGTATAAATTTTCACAAACACATTTAAAACTTTAATGAGGGATTTCTAACCAAATTTTATAATTTGCACTGTAATTAAATATGCTCAATAGCTAAATCAGTTAAAGTTTTAAGTTTTTAAAATAACTGAAATTTACCTCTTACATTGAACCAGTTTTTCCCCGAGGGAATTAAACATCCACTAAAAACAATGTTTTTTATTTCAGACCTTTTTAACAAATGCCCAAAGTTATCATTCTTTACAGATTTGGGAGAAAAGATGAAGTAGCTCATTAGTGAACAGGTGGGTGTTATTAGTAAGACTTGATCATGATATACAATCCCTTCAACATCATACCAAAGTCAGATGGATCCAGATAGCCAAGGTGACCTTTCCTTTTCAATATACCTTTTTTTTTTCCATATAAAATTTCTACATACTAAGCCATATGAGGGCCAAGTAAACTCGGCACCCTAAAGGGATTAAGCAGGAAGAGTTCTAGTTGTGACTAAGCTATGTCATGATTTCTTTTGCCTCTTTAAATATAGATTTTATATGGCAATTTGCTGTGACATGCCATAGGGAATAACAAGTGTTTGAAACCAGGGAGAATGGGTACTAGTGTTTTCCAAACTAGCTAGTTTACTTATACAGATGTTACAGTGATTTTTGAGGGTACGAAGAAAATTATTACTTGGCACCAGTACACAGAAAGAATCAGGCATTCCTCATATTAAAGGTTAGAATGGCACAGACCTGTGCTCAGTGAAAAGAAGCCAGACACACAAAAAAGTCGTACTGCGTGATTATACTTGCATGAGTTCTAGAACAGGATAAATATGTTACAGTATAAGAAGTCACATCAGTAGTTGCCTTGGACAAGACACTGCCAAGAGGATGGGCGAACTTTCTGTGGTGATAGAAATGCTCAATATCTTAATTGGACTGTCGGCAATATGAATCTACACAGTGATCAACATCAAGGAAACTGTCCCTTAAAAATCTGTGCATTTTATTAATATGTACAATTGTGTTTAAGAGTTTTGTTAAGGAAATGAAAGCTCAAGTCACAAAGGGTAACTTGCTTCCTTCAGTCAACTTTATGTCTCTTTTGGCCTTTTGTAGAGCCTGGCTTAGTAATCAAAGATCTAAATATAGTCTCAAAGACATTAGTGTAATATTCTTATGTACTTCCTGCCCTAATTTTTCACATTTATCTTCCCTTGCAGTGTGGACAACAGCTGCAACAGAAGTATACTGGAAACCTCCTCTTTCTCCTCCCAACTCAAAATATTCCAGAGTAGTCCTCTCTCAAATACATACATTTCTTTTCTTCCTTTTCCTCAGCCTCTTACCAATGTTCTGAATTTATAAAAATTTTTTGGCAGTTTATTCCAAAGGTAAACCTATTAAATATCCACCACTCATTTAAAAGGCACTAAATGCCAGGCACTGTATTGGGAACTCAAAATATAACAATCATTTAATCTTTTCCCCTACCATCACTCCTGCCTCCTGTTCTACCTCCACCACTCTAACAAAGAATGTAATATGTAAAGTATTTCTTTACATTTGCATCCTATTATACCGACAGCATGATTTCTTGTCAAGTTTAAAAGTCTTTCATCTCAAGTTCATCCTCCTCCAAAGCCTTTACCCTCTGACACCTTGTTTTATTAACTGTGAGTTGGTCCTATTTTATTATAAAACAAACAAACAGCCTACAATCTCCTTGAATGTTTTTTTAAAAAAGCCAGCAATAATGAATACTATCCTAGATAAACCTCATGGCCCATGAGTCTATCATTGTCACTGAGCATCACTGCTGACCGTTCATTAGACATTTACTATGTTCAAGGCATTATATGAAGCCCTTTATATTCACTTTTATTTAATCCGTAAAAGTACCTACCTTATAAATGAGAAATTTTGGAGACAAGGGAAGCCTTCTCAGGGCCATGTAGCTATAAATACTAGAGGGAAAATCTGAACAACAACCACAATATGTCTATACCACAGATCTGCTATTAGTCTGAGAGATGTACATGTCCCCCCTTATAGGCACCCATATGTCCTCAGGCAGCAGGCGATGACAAAGATGAGTTAGAAAAAGACTGAAGCCAGGTGAGTTCGGAAGACCTGGTCTCAAGTGACCTTATAAAGAAAGGGGGATACTTGGAACAAAATAGCTCAGATTCCTTCCAGAGTTATCATACCCACCGGCCCACAGTTCTCCTCGTAGAGAGCCCCACTTTGAGGGTGAGTCTGACCTCTTAATACTTGTCCTGCCTCCAAACATAAGAAGTTGGCTTGACACATATATATATGCACATTAAAGAACTACACTACAATTAATGCAAAGAAGAAACTCTAAGATACTATTTAGGGTTTCATGACACACTGATAATCTAAAAGACTCTCTCCCAAAAGAATCTATGCATTGCTCAGGAAGACTCCTGAGTGGCAATAAGTATTCACCTAGGATGCTAACCCCAATGGCATTCGCTAAAAGATTAAAACAGGGACTATGATTTACAGGAAGACTTCTGGAACCTTCTGAGACTTAAATATATCCTGAATCTATGCAAGCAAGCCAAAAGTACAACTTTCAAATGCAAGACTGATCTCCCAAGACATTAGGTTGGAGCCCTCAAATACCTGAGCTTGCATAAGAAATTGACTTGTTAAAGTACTCATTTTAGGAGAAAAAAACAATGGGATAGGAGTAAAGCCTATCTTCCCTCTCAGAAGCTGGGAGAATTAAGATACAACTGGTGTTCCATTTTGTCTTCTGCGTGAGGAAGGAGGGGTGGGTTTGGAAATTTTTTTAGACCTTTTCCAATTCTACAGTTAATAATTCTATAGCTTTAGAGAAGTAGCCCCATTTCTGAATTCTTCAGCCAGATTCAATGATTAACACTAAGCATAAGAGAAATTTAAAAGACAAAAGTGTCTCATTTAAAAATTAATTTGACCACATAAAAGTCATAAAATATATTGCTAACCCTTCCAGTACTGCCACTCCCAGGCATCTCTCCTAAAGAAACAAATGCATTGCTTGTTTAACACTGTGAGTTCCTCCAGGAGCTGGTTAGGTCATTAGGACACCAGGCCTGCTAGCACCACCCCTCTGCACTCTAGTTCTGCTGCGTGAAAAGCCACCAGATTGTCCTAGTTGGGCCTATCTGTGTCTTCTCTTTCCACTCAGAGATGAGCTACGCAGAAGCACAAAGAACAATGATACATGAAGTTTCTATCTAAAACTCTAGGAGAAGGTCACAGGTTATTGAATAGAGAAGACAGTATCATTGTGTTGATAGATGATATAAAATCATTCTTGGACTAAGGGTTTAATAAAAACATTAGGGCCAATCCTACCCTATCACTCATTCCTGTTATGCTATGTCAGTACCTCCAGCTCCTTTGTTCACTCCTCTCCTGTACTCACAGTGCTACACCACTCTGGTTTCACCTTCGTATATCACTCCATCCTCCAACACCTGCCCAGCCAAACTACCCATCACTCTGTGGAATTTCCTTGAGTTGTAAAGAAACTACTCCAGGCACTAACCTCTTCACTGAATGTCCTCGATACCTTCTCTGTTCTCTCAACAGCTGCTGGTTCTTTGTCATGATACCACACTCACATGGTTAGTGCTCATTCTCTTACTCTCTGGGAAGTTGGCAAGAGGGGCCAATATTTTTCTAAACTCCCTTTCATCACTAAGCCATTGCTCCCCTACCCTTGTTTTAAAAGCTAATCTCTACTCTCACACTTCTCCTCTTAATGCCACTCTACTAGCACCCCAACATTCTTGTAAATAGCTTTTCCCCTAAATGACAGAAAAAAAATCAATGTCACTGGCTCTCTATACGAACTATGTGTAATCACACCCCCCCCCTTCCTAGAATTTACATATTTCTTTTCTGGATTGTTTCCAGAAAGACACAGCCAGATACACACACATATTCTCTCTCATTCTTCCTCTCTCATCTATCTTTATCTATGTATCTATCTATCATCTATCATCTATCTATACCTACCTCATGCAGTCTACCTGCCTCTTTTCATGATCAGGATTCTCAAAACACTGGTCTGTCCAGTTTCAGAACTTCTGTTCAATTCTCAATTCACCATGCACTCTAATAAAACTGTGCTTACCAAAGACCATATGGCCACGCCCCATGAAAATGTTTCCATTTTATCTACCTTGACCTCCCTGTAGCCTGTGATGATTTTTTTGTTAAAATGCTCTTTTCCTTTGATTTCTATGTCAACCTCTGGTTCATGAATTTCCTTCTATCTTTTGTTCATTCCACTTTCCTATTTTCTTCTTCCATTCATACCTATAATATTGCTGCTTTGCAGGTCTCCAATTTTGACCCTATGCTCTTCTTATTACTTGAACTACCCATGAAAGGCTACTCAAACCCAGGAGTTTCACCAGTGCTTGCCTGATCTTGTCCCCAATTATCCATGTCAGGACAGCCTCAACATTAATCCCAAAAATCATGGATCCAATTGACTCCACTTCACTTCGTTGTCCTATGAATACTTAAACCCTCAATATGTCTCAAACTGAACTCATTACTTTCCCTTCCAACCTATTTATGCTCCTATAATCTATGTCAAAGAACTAATGGTTCCACTATCCATTTGGTTTTTCATTCCAGGAACATGAATCATCATCAACTAGTCCCTCTCACTTCCTACATGTTATCAGACACCAATTCCTATAGATTATCTAACTCTTAAATCCATTACCTCATTTGTCCACATATTCCTTGTTTGAGTTGTTAAAAATAAACTACTAACCTCCCATTTTCTAAGCAAATACTCGATGTGATCCATTTTGCATGCAACTGCAAGAATACAGAATTGTATATAAGATAATTTTATATAGTATATTGTCTAATATAGTGGATTTTATTCAAAGTATTTTTCTGTATTTTCCAAATGTGTCACCATAATTATATCTGTTTCATTTTTATAGATGAAAAAAGAACTATTTTATAATGTAAAAGAAAAGGAAATCATACTATGCATCAGCGGTGTATCTAGAAGACAATATTCCTGTGTGTGCTGAGGTCTTGGAAACAACTCGGGTCCTGGGGAGTTGGTATAAGGGCAGATCTTCTTGCTGCCTTCTTTGAGCCATAACGGGCAGTTCAACAAGCAAGCCAGGACCTTGGACATCATTCGGAATCATCATGCCTATAGAGTAAACCAAAAAATAGTGAGCACAAAATGCTTTCATTCATCCGTAATTCATTCAACCAATAGTTAGGAGCATCTGTCAAGGGCAAGTCCCTTCTAGGAAGAAAACTTATTTATATTAAAGCAAATAAGTAAAATATTTAATACGTCAGATGATGACAAGAACTATGGTGAAAAATGAAGCCAGAGCCCTGGCTGGTGTGGCTCAGTTGGATGGAGCATTATCACATACACTGAAGGTTGGTGGGTTCAATTCTGGTCAGGGATAATACCCAAATTGCAGGTTCAAATATGATGAACTATACATCAAATGCCTCCCTTAAGCCCATACATTTATAGTATATTTTGGAGGAAATTAGAAATAATTTATAAGAGATATAGTCTTTTAGATTTTCCTATAAGCATCACCTAAACTCTCAATTTTTTCATACTGAACAAATTTCCTAATAAACTCATTATGACTTCTGCTTTTTATCTTATCTAGAAACTTCAGAATCAGGATCTAATCGGTTGGTAATGCAACAGAGAATCTGATGAGGGGGTGAAAATAACTGTAACATTTAGGTGGTGTGAAAGGAAGTCTCAGTTGCTTTCCCCTACCCCAAGCACCCTCTATCACATCCACTAGGGCCCACATTTCTGCAAAGCAGTCATATCTGTATCCCCGCCTCACTCTTCCAGCTCTGCTTATGCCTGCCTCCTCTCCACTGAGGAGGGACCAGGGGTAGGATCAAGATTCTGAGAGGGATGGCCTAAAACCAGAGTCTTAAGAGCAGAAAACCAGCTCTATTGGCAGAGCTATTTCCCATCCAACTATGCTGGCAAAAGCAGCCTGTTAAATTATAGCACTGGGTTTTACAGGTTGCTGCAGTTTGTCTAAAACTTTGCATTACCTGCTCCACACGAAGACTGCCCATGCCCTTTGCCCCCTCCCCTCCTCCTCCATGGACCCTGGCGGTGCTCAGGCACACATTTTCTTTTCTTTTTTTTTTTTTTTTCAGGCACACATTTTCATCTCTCACAGTGCTTAACACAGTTTCACTTTACAAAGCTGTTCGCCAAGCACACACAGTACCCGGGAGCCCATAAAACAAATCCAGTCCTTTTCAGTTGTTAGGTAATGGCCATAACAGGAGCACAAAGGTTAGAAAAACAGAGAACTTAAAAAAATATATATTCTGGGTAAATGGAAGTTAATGCCTATAGGAGAGGAATGGGAAACATTTTCAAAAGACTTATACTTAGTGGGGTACAAGAACAGAAAAATAGTCAACAAAATAATGGCAATAAGAATCCAAGTAGAGAGGAGGTTAGGTACCGTACGACTTAGCAACTGAATGAAAGGGAGGTTTATTCTGTTGTTAAATAACCACATCTAAGCGGCATGTCACGCTCTCATTTGACAAATATTTCTTGAGCACCTACTATGATAATGTAATCAGAGATAAGCCTTGCCCTTCAGAGCTTAGTCTACAGTACAAGACTGGCATGCAATGGAGTATGTATGCCTGACTCTTGGGCACAATGACAGAAATTCATCCAGGGTTCACTGGAGGCCACTCCAGGTAGGGGCAAAGATTGGGAAAAAGAACTGATTTCTCTCGTAAATCTTGTAACACTAAATGTGTTACTGATTTAAAATTTATCTTGTATGCTTTATAGCATTAATTGTACTAATTTGTAGGCTTAGTTTCATAGCCCATGAGGAGTATAGGGTCTTGGAGGATACAGAATTTTGGAGAAAGTATAGAGTCAAGAATAGTCCTTTATACATAGATTCTCCAAAAACCAGTTTTTAAATTAATTGTTCTTAGATAAATCTAAAATTGTCTGTTACTTATAAAGTGGTCAGAGAGCTAGAGATTTGAAAGAGGCTTTAGAGAACACTTAGCCTAAATTGTTCATTTTACACTTGAAGAAATAAAGAGGCTTGGAGAAGCCTGAAGGCCTGCCTGATGACTCAGCAGGTTAACTGCTAAGTCCTAAGGATCCTGGGGCTGGAACAGTCTGCCAGAGGCTGGGCAGGGCTCTCGAGAGAAAAATGATATTGAGTAGAATTAACTCAATATGTATGCTGCTGAGATCTGTATTGACTCAGCATCAGTAATTTCTCAGCCCACCCATGATTAGCTTTGATCCAAAAACTCATGCCTGCCACATGGAATTCTGGAGGCTCTCAAACAGTTTTCCTAAAAGCATGTGGTTATGAATGATTTTCTAGTGAATACAGGTCTAAGACAGCTTTACTCTGAAAGCTATAATCTCTGAAAATAAATTTCCAGGCCTTCCAAAATATTACAATAAGGCAGTGTAGTAGGTTGAATGGAGAACCCCTTAAAAGGTATATCCATGCTACAGGACTTATGAATGTGACCTGACTTGGGGAAAGAAATTGTTTTTGCAGATATTAGTATCTTGAGATGAGACCATCCTGGATTACCACAGTGAGATCTAAATCCAGTGATAGATGTACTTATAAGAGACAAAAAGAAGACACAGGCAGGAAAGAAAAGAAGGCCATGTGAAGACAGAGGCAGATAATGGAGTGATGCAACCACAAGCCAAAGAATGCTGGAGCCACCAGTAGCTTGAAGAGGCAGAGAACAGGTTCTTCCCTAGCACCCTGAGAGGGAGCACAGCACCTTGATTTTGGACTTCTGGCCTCCAGAACACAGAGAGAATTCATTTCTATTCTTTTAAGCCACTAATTCTGTGACAATGTGTTACAATAGCCCTAGGAAACGCATACAGGCAGCAGAAGGCAGTGGAACTAACTTTGGAGTCACCTAGGGGGGACTGGGTCATCCCATGAAGAGAATATCTCTTTTCCCATAGTTTTCCCAACTCCACTAGCTCTTCTCACAGTAACCCACCCCATTTTTCTTGTCTGTTCCATAAGGCATAAATAGGTCCAAGCAGTGGCAATTTTGCCTCCCAAGGGACATTTGGCATGTCTAGAGACATTTTGATTTTGATCATGACTGGGGTGGGAGTACCAATGGCATCTAGGGTTAGAAGGCAGGGAAGCCGCTAAACATCCTGCAATGCACAATCCAACCCTCCAACCAAAAATTATCTGAGCCACAAGAGTATCAAGATTGTTATGAAGTATCAATGGTAATCACATGGATATGGTCTATTAATTCATTTATTTGTTAATTGGTGCTTTAAACCTTTCCCAAGTATTTAATAATTGGAGGACTATAGAAATGTAGTGGATTTTTATTAACACACACACACAACAATATCCTTGCCTGGCTGGTGTGCTCAGTGGTTGAGTGTCAATCTATGAAACAGGAGGTCACAATTTGATTCCCCATCGGGGCACATGCCCAGGTTGCGGGTTTGATCCCCAGTGTGGGGTGTACAGGAGGGAGCCAATCAATGATTCTCTCTCCCTCTCTGAAATCAATAAAAATATATTTAAACAAAAAAAAATAGTATACTTAGAGAATTTTGGTAAAAAATTTCCCATATTTTCCCCTAGTCATGATCAGTTACACATCATGCAAAACTAGATAGACTCATCTAATCTTAGATATTCAAAATTACTTCTGTTGACTCACAGGAATTGATCATTGTTATTATCTCACAAATGTCTTCAATCTTTACCATGAAGAATTCCATTCTTTCTCTTTCTCTCTCTCAAAAAAAATTACACTTACATAAAACTGTTACATAATTTTCTGTAGTTCTTTCTCTCTCCTTATGACATATTACCATACACACAAGAATTTCCCATAGAAAAAGATTTTTCCTATTAAGTAATGTCATAACAGGTGAAGGACAGCATGAATCTTGAACAATGGCTCTATAAATCCCAGTGCTACAAAAGAATTTAACAGTTTCACCTAGGGATCCTAATATTGTAACATTTGATATTTCAGTGTTGGATGAAAAAAATTATTTGTTAAAGTCAAGTTTTCAAAATTATATAAGAATCAATACTGGGGGGAAACAGAGAGAGGCACGATACTTTCAGGATTCTTTAATGGAAACTAAGTTATTAATGTACCAAAATTGACTGTAATATATGACTATAAAAATGTTTCATAAATGTTTAAAATATGCCTCTCTTTATTAATATTTAACAACCCCATTCAGTGAGCTAACAGTACCACTTAATAGCATCAAAGGTTTCAATATATATCAGTAGAGACTTATTTCAGATTCAGCCCTGGGTATTAGTTTTAGTTTTAATTCATCCTGATAATAAAAAGCAAAATGAGGCAGAGAAAATGCAGCCCTCTCAGAAAACAAAATCTGAATACTCTAAGTTAAAATAGGAACAACTGTTATTCTTCCAGATATTTGGAAGCAGATTAATAAACTGATTTAAATTTGAAATGCCAGAATGAATGAAATGGAAACGTAAAATTGATCACATACAAAAATAAAACGGAAAGATTGCAAAATAATGTAATTTCTGTTCAGGAGAAACAAAAACCACAAACCTAACTCCAGACTGCTTTGTGTTAACGAATTAAGATTTTCCAGATCATCGAATCTGGGTTGTTGACTGTTTCCTTCAGTTGAGGATATGGAGGGATGGGAATTGATGCCAAAATTTTCTTTCATCTCGAGAGGAAGGAAAACAGAAACGCATTAGTACTTTATGATAAAATGCGGAACACTATAATGTTGTTTAAACAGACAATAATGATAGTGGAAAACTGGCCCTGAAAACAGGCCTTCTCAAGTAACGGTTTATGCTGTAGCAAGCAGTAATGAACGCCGGTAACTTAATAGTTGCAGGAGTACAGGCTAGAAAAACCTGTGTTTTTCCCCTAAATACTGGATTTTTTTAAACAACAAATTTGTTTTTCTAAACATTAATAAGTGGACTTAAATAGACATTCACCAAGGTCGAGGAATAAAAGATCTAGCCAGTTAAGCAAGGTCAATGGCTGACACACTACCTCCTGATCCCGCTGGACCACCACGTAAATAGCTGATCCCCAGATCCCTGGTGAATTTCCACAGCTCTAAGCCTTTGCTACACCCTTCCTAGCACTCTTATCTGCATGGGGAACACTCAGTGTCCCAAACCTAAAACCAAAGATAAGCACAGTCAATAATTTATCACACTTTCCTCTTTGTCCTCCTTTTACACAAATCTTTTATGGTTTCCCAAAGTTACAATCTTCCAGGACATACAATTTTTACTGAAGTATTTTATTATGATACTAGAGGCCTGATGCACGAAATGTGTGCAAGGGGCTCGACCCTCGCTTCATCCGGAAGGTTGTCCAGTCATTCTGCTGTTTGGACTAATTAGCATATTAGCTCTTTATTATATAGGATTTTTAAAAAAACTTTTATGAGCATAAAATTAAATGACAACATCATGGCCACCACTGTCAATGGCAACACACCAGGTGATTCTGTGTGCCACCTATTCCCAAATCAAGGTATTATTCACACAATCCCAAAACATCTGTTCTCTGGTAGACTTCCCAGAGTCCTCTATGATGAGGAATTCTCTGGGGTTCCATAAATACGTCTAGTCCAGTGCCCTGAATGGCGGAAGGACCCTCAAGCATTGGCAGAAGGGTAAAAGGGAGGAGAGGTCTAAGGGAGGCAAAGGGAAAACCCAGTCCTAGCTGCCCTGTGAAAGAGCAGATGCAAACACACTTTGCACATCACTGCAGGGAAGCTGTTAACCTCGGTGGGGGGAGCACCATACTGTACCTGAATGAATATACTGCTGCATATCGCTATACAATAACTTCCTTTCCATTTACCTGGAATCTAATTGGGGACAGGAAAAAAAAAACACACACAAAAAAATGTCCCTAATAAATGATCCCAATTGGTAACGAGCTAACTCTAATTTTATAAAAGATAAAGTTTATTGGTGATTTAATAGCAAGGGCAAACCTACTAAAATATAATGCTTTCCTGCCCAGTTGTAAATGGGCAGTATCACAAATGTAAAGATGATTTCCTAGAGTTCAGTGACTCTCTATTTAGTATCATATATAATACAGAGAAAGTGTGGTTAAGTGAGTTATAAACAATCTTTAATAAATTTGCCTTGACTTGCCTGGACATATACACTATGTGAGAAACATAGAACTGTATTTTCCCGAGGGAATTAAAAAAAAAATCAAATGGCAAGAGACCTCTTCCTTGAAATGGGTAATTAGGAGAAAAACATCACTAAAAAGGCAAAGCAAAAGAAAAAAATATATATAAAGCAAAGCAACAGGAGCTTATTGGCTGAAACTGAAAGTTGTGTGATGCAGAAAAGATGAGCTTTTACTTACAGCAACACACTGTATAGTAACATCTTGGAAAAATGATTAATTATGAAATGATTCATTAATATATATTTTTTAAGTTTCATAACTTAGTGACTGGGATAGGAAGGGGAGGAGACAGGGAAGGAGGGAAGATCTGTTCTAAAACACCCCTTACCACGTTTTCAGTGCTGTAGCCATACTGTTGTGTCTCCGGGGAATATACACTCATCATGGACCTTGCTTCTTGAGGCTCAGGTGGTTCACTTTCACAGAACCACTGTGTACCAAAGTGAAGTTCCTTCATGGACGGAACAGGAGCAGCCTCTTGAATGTGTGAGGAGGGATACAACTCCATGGACGGAAAGCAATCTTGATAGAGCTCATATTCTTCATCAACAAGCATTTCTCTTTCTTCACCCATTTCCTGCAATCTGGGAGTCAGAAATTCATGCATTTCCCAGGCCTCCTTGCTATTGTCTATCTCTTTTTGTTGGGACTGGAAAGATCTTCCCAAATTTAGAAGTGGCTCATCCACAAGTTCTTCTTTAAAATAGGGTTCATCTCTAAATTCCTGTAAAAAAAAAAAAGGTTGCAAAAAACGTCAAGCTACACCCTCTTAAAGCTGGAAGAGTAACCCCTGCTGTAGCTGCAGGGACATTGTTACATGCCAACACATGGTTAACATGAACTGCTCTCCATTACACACGCGGAGAAATACAAGCTCACTACCACACAACCTTCCACCCAGGAAAGGGACAAACAATAAATCAGAGGCTAAAATCTGCCCTTGGCAAGGTGAATGGCTATTCTAAAAGGTTCATTATACATTAACCACCTGAAAACGCTCAGTCAGAAATAGCAATTTTGTTAAACTGCTACACTGAATATTTAACTCATGGATCTCATATAAAAAGTAGTACATAAATACAAAAACACTTCATATTAATACTTACAAAAGCAAAGACTTAAAAGATCAGGATTTTCAAGCTTACGTAACTCAAAAGACATCACGGCGGCTACTTGGAAAAAAATAAACATTCCACTTAAACTAAAGATAAGAGGCGTATGTCTCACTACTTTGAATATGACTCTGATAATATACTATAAATAGAAATAGATTTTTTTCATATGCTTTGAAAATATGTAACAAAATGGAATAAATACAGTATACTTTTAAATTAATCTATATTTCACTAGTTAGAAGAACAAGTACATACAAGTGAAGCTAAATAGTCATAGACGTGCAGGAACATTGCTGAGTTTTGGTAATGCTATGGAGCTGTTGAGCCTTTGATCTAATTCTTAGCGACATCAAGGTGCTGATCACAATGATGCCCTTTTCCTTCTAAGGGATCAATGACAGGTCCTATTTTAAGTATTACTAAGTATAAATTCCTGGAAATGAATCTATTCTTTCCCATTACTTCCTCACTTGCAGCTAAATATCACTGTGGCGAAACTTGTATATTAATACAGTATACCATATACTACAACCTACTTATTTTTTTTTTTTAAAAAAAGCTGTGTGTAGAAGGTATATTTGGACATGGCATGTGTTTATGAAATTTTAACCAAAAAAGTCTACACTAAGAAATATAATGGACTATCTGTCAGCTTGAGATACTGTCAACAAATTATGTAAAGAATATCAAAAGACAGCTGTTACCAAGTAAAGCAAAACCATACTCTAACTGCAAAGAGCAAAATAAGGACAGTTCATTTTAAAAATAAAAAAAGGAAAAGCTCTAAAATAAACTTTCTAAAATTGAAGCAAAAATTAGGGTTGAACTAAATCTTTCTCTAGAAAGTATTTAATAAGAAGTTCTTTTGTATAGCTGTTTTCTACATCATTATAAATGCAGGTCTATTTTCAAAAATATGTTCTACCCTCAAAATTTTAAGAAATATTAGTATAAAAGAAAGTATGTTTGTTCTTTGAAAATGCCTTACACTGGCCTATGTCATTTATGGAGGCAATGTGATACAAGAGAGAAAAGATTTCAGTTTAAAAAATAATAATAAAGGTAGAGAGGGGATTATTTGAACTCTATGTATTTAGCTAAGGGAGTGGTAACAAGCATTGTCTTCTTTATAGCAACTTTAGCTCACAGCAAACCATTCAAACGGGAAATAAATGTACTAAATACCTTGGGTGCTTCAAGTATTAAAGATGAATTTATATCATGAATTGCTCCTGAAATTTCAGTCTTGTCTTCATTAATGTTTGAATGTAAAAGATAATGACTTTCTTCCTCTTTATCATCTTCCTGAAAATAGAAGCATTTTTATTTTATTTTCTACTTTTCTGCATAACTGAAGAAATGTTTTTGTCAATCATGAAACTATTTTTTTGTACTGAGATATAATTGACATATAACATTATATTAGTTTTAGTTGTATAAAAATGATTTAATATATGTATATATTGCAAAATGATTACCACAATAAATTTAGTTAACATCTGCAACTTTCAAATATACAGTGCAGTATTAAGTACAGTCACCATGCCGTACATTACATCCTTACAACTTATTTACCTTAAAACTGGAAGTTTGTACCTTTTGACCACCTTCACTCATTTCCCACCCTCGCCCCTCTGGCAACCACAGAAACACTTTTATAATCAAGAAAATACCTTCATTTCAAACTCTCTTCAGATTAATTCTTATTTTTCCATTAAGTGCAAGTACATAATAAAATGTATGCACCTTGTTTGATTAGAACAGACTTTAACAATTAAAAAGAAAGCCATATTCAAGTCAAAGCTTCTCACACTTTTTATTTTTAAATATGACTTAAGGAAAAAAATCACTTTCCCAGGAATGGACCTCATTATCAAAAACTGTACAAGTGTTTACAGGGTGATTTTCAAAACCTTTAACAAGGGCACAGTGTGGTCACTCTCCATGAGAAGAGACACAGCCATTCTGAGGCTTATCATCTCAATATCAGTGCCAGGTAATAACAGCTACTCTTTATCAAGTCTTAGCTTCATATCACAAGCCATAGCAAATACTTTTATATGCTTTACCTCAGCATAATCTTTTTAAAATATATATAATTTAGTTTTATCTCTAAAATTGCATTGAAATTTTTTAAAAAAATTTACCATTCTGCTTAGAATTGAAATGCAGTAACTTATACATATTTTCTTTTTTAATTATTATTATTTTATTTTTTATCTCAGCATAATCTTTACACCATCCTATAAGGTCAGGATTTTATATTTGTCTAAAAATAACAGCAAAACCACTGGTGCAGATCTAAGCACTTTAAATAATTCAATTCATTTAATGTAGTAGTTAATATGTATGTGCTCTTATTAACCCCATTTAAAAAAAATTTTTTTTATTTCAGAGAGGAAGGGAAAGGGAGAGAGAGATAGAAACATCAATGATGAGAGAGAATCATTGATCGGTTGCCTTCTGCACGCCCCACACTGGGGATCAAGCCCGCAACCCAGGCATTTGCCTTTGACTGGAATCGAACCTGGGACCCTTCGGTCCACAGGCTGACGCTCTATCCACTAGGGCTATTAGCCCCATTTTACAGATGAGTAAAAAGGACACAGTAATTTGCCCTGTGTAACATAACTGGTCGGTTACACACCGGGAATTTGAACCCTGGCTGTGTGGCTCTAGAGCCTGTGATCTCAACCACCATACCAGGCAATGCCCACCTTATAGATGAGGAAGCGGGGAGCTGGTGAGGTAAATAAGTGACCCAAGGACACATGGCCTTGCAAATCACAGAACGAAGCAAAGACCATAGCTGTCTGGCTCAAGAACTCCATTGCCAGCTCTATTCTGTTAGTTCTGAAGATACAATGCAGTTTTAAAAATCAGTTCATTCATTTTTAGGATCTGGCTCATCTGAGGTGAGTTTGTAGAAAAGGGAAGGTAAATCACATTTGTGGTTAACATAAAAATTCTTTTATTGACAATATGCATCTATATATGACTAAAATACAAGAGTCTATAATATTTATAAATACATAGATAACAGATATATACGATACAAAACTTTTTTAAAAAAATACTTTCTTCTTGCCCTGACCGGTTTGGTTCAGTGGATAGAGCATCAGCCTGTGGACTGAGGGGTCCCGGGTTCAATTCCAGTCAAGGGCATGTACCTTGGTTGCGGGGACATCCCCAGTGGGGAGTGTGAAGGTGGCAGTTGAATTGATGTTCCTCTCTCATCGATGTTTCTGACTCTCTATCCCTCTCCCTTCCTCTCTATAAAAAATCAATAAAATATATTTTAAAAAAATACTTTGTTCTCCTGTTATATATTCATAATCTTTCTGCCCCAACCTGACTTTGGGCCTTTTTATTCACACTCCATCCCCACTTCTGCCAAGGAATGTGCAAATGCTCAGTAAACATTAGGTGGTTTCATAAGTGGCCACCAAATGAACCATGAGAGAAAGAGACAGACACCTCAGAAAAGACCCACGCATCACTATTTACAGCTCATAAACAGATAGTTTTGCTAAAAGAACCCAGATGTTAAAGTAGGAATCACTTAGTGGTAATTCCACTAAGAATTGTTAGTCTTGAAAATGACCTTTCTCTCATTTCTTTATTGGCCTCCCACTCCCAAGTAACCCGACAGCCTTCTAGTCACCAAGGAAGTCTGGACAAAGGTGCATCGCACAATTTTTTCATTCTGAAACCCTCTAAAGTGAGGCTCTGAGGTCCTGAGGTTTCTGTAGCTCGACCCTTGCCAGAAATAGCATAGGAATCCACACCCAGCTGGTACTAAGCTCCATTTTTTTCTACTGCCTGAAACACTTCCTTAAGCTGCTTACAAGTAAAGTCATGCTGTTTGAGTCTTAGAGGCCATAACTGGTTTGTGATTTCCTCTAGTAGGCCAAATAATCAGGCAAGTAATCATCAGGGAAAATCTAGACAAAGTTCCTGCTACAATATAAAATACCAAGAAAATGAGGTCCCCATAAAATATCAAGTTTACCCTTTCTTAATTTGTCCAAAAATAAAACTAGGCATCTCATGTTATATGTTAGCTATGGCAACACCCACATATCAAATATACAGTACGGAGTCAAGAACTTGACTAAGCTATGTGCTATATCCCATTTTGAAATATTTAAAGTGTCTGATAGTAATATATAGACGTCTTCATATGTAATACATGAATAATAGAAGGTCAAATTGATGTTCTCCAATGCAAAAATACTATATGTAATGCATGAATCTATCTATAGCTATATATACACACACATATATACATATATATAAACATATCTATCTATAGGAACACTTGTAGGATGCTAATATATTTCATAAAATAAAAGGATTTTAGAGTTAAGAAAGATTTTAGGAGCTTTCTAGTCTTATTCATTCAGTCTTTTCAGAAGTAAAAAGATAGGTTTAGAGAAGAAAAGTGGTGTACCTAATTATCAAATTGTGAGGACAATGTTTTTCAAAGTGCAAAATCTGGCAATAGGATTACATGGGTGGCTCACTGAAGAGGCAGATTCTTGAGCGGATCAGAATTCTTAAGTCAAACCTCTGACAGTAAAACCTAGGAAACTGTCACCTCCCAGGTGATTCTTAGGTATATCATATATTTTTGTGTTTGAAACCCTCTGGGCTAACTCATAGCAAAGTTAGAAACTGAGCCCAGATTTCTTGAAATCCAGTCCAATACTGTTTCAGGCATGTTGCATGCAAACTACACTAGTGACAACAAATTAAAACAGGAATATAGAGCATAGTGGCTAAGAGCATAGGGCAGTGGTTCCCAAACTTATTTGGCCTACCGCCCCCTTTCCAGAAAAAATATTACTCAGTGCCCCCTGGAAATTAAATTTTTTTAAATTTTAATAGCAATTAAACAGAAAGATAATGTATTAATGTTTCTACCTTTTTCATAAAATATAGTAAAGAAAGGTGTAAATTAGAAACATTGAAGTTTGAAATTATGAAACTATTTATTGAACTCAGAATAGAAAGGTAATAACAAAAAAAGTTAAAACAAATGCACCTGTGGCCATCACCGCCCCCCTGGATCGCTGCAGCGCCCACCAGGGGGCGGTAGCGCCCACTTCGGGAATCACTGGCATAGGGTCTGAGGCCACTCTGCTGAGTTCATATTCCAATTCTGCCCCTTAACAGTTATATCACTTTGGATAAGTTACTCAACTCTCTGTGTCTTGATTGACTAATCTGTGATAAGGGTAATAAGAGAACTACTTCTGAAAGTCCTGCAAATAAGTTAATCGATGTAAAGGACTTAAAACACTGACTGACATATAGTGAGCACTTAATAATACTTTAACGCTGCTTGAAAATTATCATCAATTTTTTTTGCATTGAGGAACCTCAATAGCACCTGTAAAGAGGCCTTCAGTCATAAATAGTAACCTGACCCAGTACAGAGATTATGCAATAAGATGACTTTAAGATGGCTGGGCCATAGAGGAGTTTAGATGGTAAGGTTACAAGGCACTTCGATGGTGAGAAAAGCATATTAAAACCTCATTGCTATTAGTACGTATGATATGGTTAACTGGATCTCAACTTATCATGCCATCTCAACATCATTCCAAAATGAAAGTTAAAATGCATACATAGACTTATTCTAATTTACATCATAAGGAATGTGACAAGACCCTAGAAGACTGTGCTAAAAGGATGAAGATAAAGATAGTAGTCAACCTGGTAGTAGTAGGACTAGTAATGTTAGCAGGTAGCATTTATGTAACAATGTGCTACAACACTTACTGAATATCATCTTTAATTCCCAAAACCCTATGAGATAGACAGTATTTCTTCTGATTCTGTCAGGCAAGGATGGTAAGAAACTTACACAAGGACACACCTATAGTAAGCAGTAGAACAGGGGCTTGAGGCCAGGTGCATTTGTCTCCACAATCCATGTTCTCAACTATGACACTATTGCCACCTCCTACATTAACCAAATTCAACAACTTACCCCCAAAGGCTTACAGATGCCAAGGCGGACAGTGCCTGGGGGCACAGCTTTCAACACTTCCACAGCATCAGCAAGTTTGGTGTTGTCCAGACAGTATTGATTGACCGACACCAGGCGGTCTCCAGGTAGTAGTTCTCCACTTCTTTCCGCAACGCCATCGGCCACCAGGGAACGAATCACAATCACTGATCTTGTGGAATCTAAGGGGTCCTAATGATCACACAAAGAAGAAAGATGAGTCAGCTCCAAAAACAAATATTCAGCCTTCAGACAGTGTGTGTTTACTCATGACTCTCAGTTAACTGTTTACTTCCTGTGCCTGGCATCCTGGTGATGTTCTTCCAAGGGGGACACAATCTATTACACTACCACTCCAAACACCACACAGATATCAGCTCGTATCGAGGTGAAGACATACCTTAACAATTTCAAAAATTGCATGTCTGAGTGCTCCATACACATACATTTCTTTTTTCAACTTTGGGTGACATGTTTTGTTGAATAATCAGAGGTCTGGGGACAACTGGGCAAGATTCTCTGATATCCTCAAGCGCAGTCACACTATGGATCAAAGGTAAGCCCATCTGTTATTGCTCTTGGGCAATAAGTAAGCTTCAAGAGAAGTGTACTACATGGTGCTCCATTCTTAGGAATTCCTCCTATAAAATCCTCCTGCTAAGTCACTTACATTAAAAAAAAGACATGGAAACCATGGCATATTCCACTGCATTTTAAGAGTATGTTTTAAAGTAACATAACCTAAAAGTATGACAGAGTATAGGTACCCCTAGGTGAGAATGATTCATATGTAGAAATACATAGAGATTGAGTATGAATTCATGAACAAAGCCAATGTGCAAATCTCTCTCATCCATATTTCTTTTCATTAAGCACTGAAGAGAACAGTGACATAAATACATTTGGTTAATAAAAATCAATTCATAACCCCACTATTATTTTTAATTTTATTCAATGAACACTGATATGTAGCACTTACTTTTGTCAGGCTCTGTTCTAAGTGCCCGACAATTATTAATTCAACTAATCCTTAAAACGAACTTTAGGACGTGGCAGGATGTGTTGTCAGGCACATGTATTTCACAAGGAAAATGAGAGTCAGAGAGTTAAGGCAACTTGCCAAGATCTCCTCGCTCACTTCTGACCATCATGCTCTGCTACTTGGCCTGCGCCGTAATAACAGAAGGAGCTGGAAATAAAGAATTGTGAATGCAAGGACATATTCACATGGGAATATTCTGGTTGAGTAAAATCTCTTAATCTGTCCTCAGGGTGGAGGTATATGGTACTATCACCAACCTCAGACTTAGTAAGGAAGAGAACAGAGAGTCCCAGTAATAGGAGCCCTTGCTTTGGTTTGTCTATTCTGCTCCTGTTGTTTCATTATGCAGACTGTTCTATAAAGGCAAGATGTAGTAACAAGAGATTCCTACTACCGTTCCTATTAAACCTTTCCCTGGCAAGTAGAGAGAAACTGCCACATTTTACGTTAGAATGATAAGCCTTTGGAGTTGACAAAGTGAGAATCTGCCAAGTTCTAGGCTGTGTCTGTTTGAAGTGTTTGGTGCTTCCCTTGAACTCCCCAGTTTCCTATGCCTCTGTGTTTCAGACGCCAAGGTTCATTTTCAAGTACTGCAAGGAATTTTAAACAAATATGCCGTATATGAATCACCAAAGGCTACACAGCTAATTCCTTAAAAAATGCCTTCCAACAACCGATCTTACTTTCCTTAACTAACCTTGCTCTTCCACTCCCAAGTCAAGAGAGTCTTGGTAAATTTCTAACCTGACCTGATGTTTAACCCCACATATTTATGAAGAGGAACAAAATTACAAACTGTCATGGGAACTCATTAACAAAGTACAGAGTGTTAAACTATAATTACACCAATATTTTCAAGTAGAGGGAGCTATTGCATAGGAAGAGAACAGAAAAGAACCAAAATAAAAAAAAAAATTAAAAAAGAAAGAAATAAAAAATACAGTGGTATATCAGCAGGCAATCAGCGCAGTAATATAAAAGAGCTGTCTATTTTGTCACTGGCAACCATGAATCACAACACACTTTTCATTTTGAAATATGAAACCATTACATTTTAAGTTTGACACGCTAATAAATAAGCTGTACAATTATGTCCTTCATTTAGGATGTCAGTTTTTGATGGAAAGCTTTTTTATTGGGGGGGAAGGGAAACTACATAATAGCTTATTCCCCTCGTGAAATGCACAGAAAGCAGCTAGCATTACTTCATATTAGTAATTACTCAACTTTCTTAGAGAAAACGGCAACAGTAAAATATACCAAAAGCAAATAAATGACTTCACCAGGTTGGTATGAGTGACCTCTGTAGTTTCATATAACACCAGATCAAATGGTAGTATTTTTAACCCAATAAATAGGTGAATTGGTTTTGTTAAAATAATTAGAAACATTTCAAAGGACGAGCAGCCAGGACAGAATGGAGAAGTCACGGTGAGCACTTATTTACACAAAGTCCAGTCTTCTTTAGAGCTCAGGCTAGTGTCAGGTGTGCTTGCTCACTAACATTTACTCAGGCTTAGCCCTCTAGTGATTCTAGGCACTAAATCTAATCTAGCACCACTTTTCCTGGAGGAGGAAACCCAAAGGCAGCTCCTTTGTCACTCAGGAGAAGACAAGCCACCTTTGAAGACGGCCCATAGTGTATAACCACTGCTTCATTTTTGGGGATGACTTTCCGACTGTGTGATTTCCCACACAGCTGAAGGAAGTGGCTTTACTGAGTCACAGCCATTTCCTGTCATGGTCACCACATGTAGCAGCCACCCTATGGGAAAAGCGGCTGCCACTGCCTACTGGGGTGGCTACTGTTCCCGAGGCTTTGCTGCATTTAAAAAAATGCTAAAAAGGCACGAAAAACACACACAGCCAGATTCAGGCTGCTTCTCACCAGAAAAGTCTATTTTCTGAAAATATAGTCCATAATATCATACCCATGTTATAGCCAACAAAATGTTATAAGGATATTTCTCAAAACCTCTATCCAACTCTTTGACCCCAGGCAGATTTTTAAGTCCCCATCAGTTTTTATCTCCTTTACACAAGTTTAAAATCTCTTAAGTTTTCTCGTTTTGGTAAATAACACTGCAAGGAACACTGTATTCAAGAATCAAGATGTTTTAGGCTAGGCAGCCAATAGAGGGCACTAAAGACCAATCACAAAACACAAGACACAACTTTTACTATGCAAGCCATGCTCTTCGGAAGGATATTTCCCCCTCTTTATTCAAAAGCCTTATGTCATTATATATACATATTCTAACGATATTCCATTTGATTGCTTCAACTCAACCACTGATGAAGGTTGTTCCCTACAGCTCTTTTTAAAAAAATATTATCACATGCCTATAACCAATTTAGAGCAGCCAACTTTCATCAGAATACTAGATAAGAAAGTAGATCTCACCTGAATTCTCCTCACTACTAGCTGTAAATTCCCAAGAGAACCCACCTAACTGCTGCCTCACAAGTGAATAACATCACCATACCTGTCTGAAGAACAATGGATATAAGGATCTTTGAGGTCTCTCAAAGTAATGCTAATGTTTGATATTTATTATAAACTAGAGGCCCAGTGCATGAAATTCATGCACAGGTAGGGTCCCTAGCGGCTACCAGCTGCCGGCCAGGGTCTTCCTTTGTTCCGTGCCACTGCATGGTGGTCAGCGCACATCATAGCGAGCAATCGAACTCCCGGTCAAACTCCTGAGGGGACACTTTGCATATTAGGCTTTTATATATATAGATACAGCAGGGGTCCTCAAACTTTTTAAATGGGGGGCCAGTTCACTGTCCCTCAGACCGTTGGAGGGCCGGACTATAGTTTAAAAAAAACTATGAACAAATTCCTATCCACACTGCACATATCTTATTTTAAAGTAAAAAAACAAATGTTTTCGGCGGGCCGCATGTGGCCCATGGCTGTAGTTTGAGGACCCCTGAGATACAGGATGTGTCAATGTTGGGGGAGATCCAAGCTGACAAACTGACTCCTCTCCTCCCATCCTCCCTGAGTGGTATTACCATATACCCACGTATTCACTTACTCTCCCTCACCCCTCCACTGAGTTGCTGACTAAGGCAAGTCACTTTGATCTCTCTCCTCCATCTGATCCTGTCTCTCCATTTCCACTGCCACTACCTTGATTCAGTTTCTCATTATTTCTAGCCTGTGCAACTGCTACAGCCTCCCAATAAGTCTACCTGTCTCCAATCTTGCCTCCATCAGCCTATTTTCTAGGGAGATAAAAGAATGACTTTAAAAATAAAAATGTGACCACAATTCCTCCTCTGCTTCAAACACTTCAGTGATACAGCCTTCAGGACAAGGTCCCAACTTTTTGGCAGAGAAATTACTTCAGATCTGGAGAGCAGTCTGGTCTCCTTTCGCTGTTCCCACATATATCACTGCCCACTCCCATTCGCCCCACACACTGTCTCTAAACCTAAGAAAGACCTACCAGCATAGCATTTGTCATCATACATTTTCCTTACTGCCCCTGATCCCTGGAGTAAGTTAGGTCCTCCTGCTAGATGTATTCACAGCACCTTACATTTTCCCTATGATAAAATTTTTGACATTTTACTGAAATTATTTTAACCATCTTCCCTACTAAAAATAAGCTTCATGAGAGCAAGAATAGGTTTGCTTATTTGCTGTTTTATTTCCAGGGCCTACTACAGTGCCTGCCACATAGAAGGCACTGAATAGCAGTTGAAATATCAAATGACTGAATCTATTCGGTTTCTCTCTCCTCAGTGGATGATAAACACGCCAAAGGCGTACCATCATATATGAATTACAACAATAACAGCAACGTCAACTGGGTATACTTCCTCAGCCCTTGCCAGGCCAGGCATGTTCTAAGCATCTTACTTATTTGAACCTATTTAATCCTCACACCCACATGAGGTAGGTGCCCTTATTATCCCTACTTTCCAGATGAGAAAATTAGGGCAGAGGAAAATTAAATAACTCAACCAAAGCACACAGTTGATAAATGGCAGAACCAGAATTTAACCCACTCAGTGAAGTTCCAGAGTTTATGCTCTTAGCCACTAAGGGATGTGCTCCTCTATCTTAAGGTAAGAATTTGCTAAGTGAGTGAATGAATGTAGAAAGAAGGCAAATTGCCAGAAGATAAACTTATTTCATTGCCCAAGCGTATAAAACTGAGCTCCTTAATGTGCAGCAAGCTGCATGGACAGGTAAACTTTGTTTGCCAGAGTTTTCATTTACGTTTACTTTCTCAAGAACCCATGCATTTGGTGAGCTAAGAACACCTTTACATGAACAGATACAAACATGTGACACTCATTATGCTCAAATGGATGGGATTCAAAGTTTCTGAAGCATCTGTAAAACGTATTATATGAATATTTGTGGACATTCCCACAGATCAAAGAGACCAGAGTTCACATAAACTCAAGCAGAGTGCAGGGGCGTCACCTGGGGTGGGGAGGTGGTTCCGCTGAAATGTGAGCTCTGTGAGAGGCGGAGAGCTCTAGCTATAAAGCTGCTCCAATACGAAAACTGCAAATACAGACAAGCAAGCATGGCCAGCTCGGTGCAAGGAATGCAGCAGGGAATGTTACATAAAGACCCAGACGAAATGAACAGGAAGAAAAGCGGTCACATTTGATAAAGTGGCCAGTGCATTATAAGTAAGGCATTTTTGAAAACAAGAGGCACATGAGACAGACACCACAGACTGCTCTGACATTCAACATTTATAGGCATTGGAGTACTACTCCAATGAAGAAAAACAAAAACCACAGTGTAACAATGACTTAACCATATGGATTCAAAATAAATAACAACTTTGTTTTTCTTCTTTTAAAATCTATTCTGTATCCAACACCCAAACTTTGGAAAACATTAAGTAATGTAATAGGAAGTTAAAGATCACAGCAGGAAGGTAAGGAGATAGGCCATCGTTTCTATCTCAGATAGAAATTTGTGTATAAATTACCTTACCTTTGATAACTTTGACACTCATTGTCAACTAAGTCTATTCAAATATAAAATTGGCTTATAGTGCACTCATGAGAGGAAACAAGGTTAATTGATATGGTCTTAATGCTGTGTGATTGAAGTTCTGGCTGTTGTATATATAGCTCACCACAGCCAAAATACATGTTCTCCTGTACTGCAGGAGACCTTCACCAAAGTGAAATGACTCCAGGGAATGACTAGAAAAACAGCTTTGAACAACGATGAAATACAAAGTGCTCTACAAATGAACAGGTCTCCTAACCAATGAATTCAGTGCTGTGGTGTACACTATTACGGAATTAGGCTACTAAGCTTCATTCCACAAATATTTATTCTTATGGGGAAGTATGTTTGAAAGATAATTTTATAGGATCTATACATATTAATTTCTGAATAACATAAGGTAGCTAGCTCTGTAGTATTTTATGAGAATTGTCCAAACTCAATAATTGTCAACTAAGAGAAAACTATGAAAGCAGCAAGTAACCAAATATTTTATTCATAAAGAGTGTTCTCTTAAATGTGGCCACTATTATTTGAACTAAAAAAGCATTGAGTTAAAATCTAAATAAATTAACAGTGAAGTAAATTTTCAAAATCAGATCTTGAGGAATTTACTAAAAAGGAGAATGCAGAAAAAAAAAAGCCACTAAGTTTAAATGGGAAATAGCTAACTATCCCATCCTGGAGGGAGGCAACAAAAGGAAGTGGGTATAAAGAAAGGCAAAGGAAGGGTTCCTTTACAGAGAGAGAGAGAGAGAGAGAAAGAGAGAGAGAGAGAGAGAGAGAGAGAGAGAGAGAGAGAGAGAGAGAGAGAGAGAGAGAGAGAAACGTCTTTTCTAGCAATGTCAGGCAGGAAACCGGAATCCAAAGATTTTCTTTAAAGGAAAAAATATACACAGCAGAGTCAAGATGACAGATAGTCAATCCACCAGTGGCAAAATGGGTATGGATTAGAAGTGAGGGACAAGTTTTGAGCCCCAGCTTGGGGCCAGCCTGGCTGTGTATAGTTTTATAAGTTCTTCATTTCTCTGAGTCTGTTTCCTTAATTGTAAAATGGGAAAGTTGGATACATGACATTTATAATCCATTCTACCAACTCTGAACTCTTCTAACTAAATTTGACAGAGTATCATGAGTCAAATTTGTCATTAATTTCTACCAAAACATTCACAAAACTCTATAACAAGCAGGGGATAATGAAAGCCAATTCAAAACACAGCATCAACAATGAAAAAGAGATACACTATGGGCACAAGTATGATATATTTTTGTTAGTGATATCTTTTAAGAAATTAGAAAAAGGCCACTGACACACAAATTCTAACTTTCTGGGTATTCCACCATCAAAACAGAAGATACAACAAAATATATAGGACATTGCCCTTTTCTTATGTGAGTCTTAAAACAACCTTTTTTTCCCTTTGCCATTTTTAGATAGCAAGAAAAGACATGTCAGGGACTATTAGTTGAATTAAAATCTCAAGCATAGTCTTGGTTTAAGAAAGTGGCACGTAATTAATTATACTAAAAGAGCTTCTTCTGATTTGACCAACAAGCTAAGCACTTACCCTTAGGAAAGAGAAATAAATGTATTTATAGTGAACACAAGGCAATAACTAAATGATTCTAATGAATTATGAGAAAGCTATCTCATCAGAACCTAACCCCATTTTTAACTATTTTATAATATAGCCAAGTATTATACTAATCATACCAAGAACCACATCATCATGTTCAAAGTAAGTACCCACAAAATACATTCAGTGCACTCAAGATAGATTAAACTGATATGGTTCCTGGCTCCTTGTGTCTTATTACTTCCTAAATACTATTAGGCATTAAGAATAGATTTTTCCACTCATCACACATACAGCTAAATAGTCCCTAAGCAGCACAGTATGCACAATAAGTAAGGCAATTAAAAGTTCAGTGGAAGAGAAGAGGACAGAGAAGACTGCAAAAAGATCAAACTATATTCTAAAGCAGAAAAAAATACATAAGCTTGCAGGTAATTTTACTCTTTACTAAAGGCCCGATGCACGAAATTCATACAAGAATAGGCCTTCCTTCCCCCGGCTGCCCACACCGGCTTCCCTCTGGCACCCAGGACCCGGGCTTCCCTCCAGCCACTGGCAGGCACCTGGGACCTGGACTTCCCTCACAGCCTCGGCTTGGTCTGAAAGGATGTCTGGTCTAATTAGCATATTATGCTTTTATTATTATAGACTAGAGGCCTGGTGGATGAAATTCGTGCATGGGCGGGGGGGTGGGGGGTCCCCCTCATCCCAGCCTACACCCTCTCCAATCCAGGACCCCTCTCACAATCCGGGACCGCTGACACCTGCTTGCCTGCCTGGTCCCCCTTAACTGCCCTCCTTGCCAGCCAGCCTGTTCACCCCTAACCACCACTGCCTGTCTGCCTGATCACACCTAACTGCCCCCCTGCCAGCCTGATCACCCCTAACCACCTCTGCCTGCCGACCTGATGGCCCCTAACTGCCCCCTCTGCCAGCCTGGTCACCCCCATCTGCTCCCCCTGCTGGCCTGGTCACCCCCAACTGTCACCAGTGCTGGCCTGGTTTTCCCTTACTGCCCCCACTGCCAGCCTGGTCACCCCCAACTCCACCCCCCGCCCGCCACCGGCCTGGTCACTCCCAACTGCCCCCCCCCCCTGCCAGCCTGGTCACCCATGCAGTCTGCTGTTCAGTTGTTTGGTTGTCCCTCACTAACCCCTCTGCCAGCCTTGTCGCCCCACGCAGCATGCTGTTCGGTCATCCGTTCGACTGTTTTGGTTGTGATGGCCCCTGGCTTTTTATATATTAGGATAGATTAGTACTTTAAAAATCTACTTTAAGCACCATAATATTCAAAATGGTTCAAGTGGGAGTCCTATCTTAAAGACTTTTTAAAGACTGTTGCTTTCTCTTATCCCCTTATTGTATCATACTAGATATTCTTCTTGGATATTACATATGTTCCTTGGATATTTCATCTCTTGAAAAATGTATGTTATGCTGTAATTGTTTACACATTTACCATTCATCCCTGGCCAAGGACTTTCACTAGTTGTAAGGAAAACAAAAACAAATCATACAACTGTCTTTTATCTAAAAATCTCATTATCTGGCTGAAATGGCTGGGGTTCCACCAGGCAAACAGTAGTATAAAAGTGCAAAGTCACACCCTCTATTAAAATTACATTAGTTGAAATTTGAATAATACTTAACACTATGAAACTATACACTTAAAAATGGTTGTGATAACTTTTGTTATGTATATTTTACAAAAAAATTTTAAAGTAGAAAATGAATTTATAAATAAGAAATATCCCAGCCAGGCTGGTGTGGCTCAATGATTGAGCAACAAACCATGAACCAAGAGGTCACCAGTTTGATTCCCGGTCAGGGCACATGCTCGGATTGCAGACTCAATCCCGAATAGGGGGTGTGCAAAAGGCAGCTGATTGAGATATTTATCTATGATCAATGTTTCTATCGCTCTATCTCTCTCTCTTTCCCTTTCTCTAAAAATCACTAACAAACGTATTTTAGAAAAAAGAAATATCTCAAAATCTTCCAGAAAAAAATACCAAACGTCAAGTTGAAAGTTATTATGATGCAGAGGAAGTACAGACACATAAAACTTTTAAAAGCTTTTTTAATAGTAGTTTTGGAATTCATTTTAATATTCTAAAGAAATCATTCTCAACCTATAAGCTTTCAAATACCAGCTGAGTGACATTGTTCAGGTCATTTAATTTCTAAGACTTGGGGTTCTCCTTTCTAAGTGGAAATAACAACAGTACAGATTTCATAGAGCTACTGAAAACATTACATGAGAGAGGGCATGTGAAGACCTTAGCAAGCTCATAGAAATCACTTCATAAGTGCTGTTGCTATTATTATTATTACTAGGAAGATGATGATGGAAAAGAAGTTAGTAGGATAAATGGGTTTGAGGAGTTGACACTTACAATCTCATTTACTGCCTTCTAAATTTACCTGAGCACGTGTGATGTAGGCCAGCAGTGCTACCAATTGCCAAACCATTCATGATGTTACACTTACATGTTTAAGACATGAAAACAAAAGGGTTGGCCCTGTACTTCGGCTATGCAGACCTCTACACCGGAACAGCGCCTCAGAGCAGCCTGGGGTCCTCAGTCCTCCTTCCCGCTGAAAGCAGACACTGAGACGGGAGCCCCCTCTAGGCTGAGAGGCTCTCTGATAACCAGTGCCACATGAAGGACACAGGATGCCCTTCATTCCTCAGAAAAGATTCGGCAATATTTTTTTAATCCTCGAAAGGGCAACCAATACTCTTGCTATGTAACACTCAACATGTGGAATAAAACCTGGACATCTTGAGACTGTGCAGGAAAAAGGCCAAGGAGTTCCTGCTGCGAAATCCAAGGTAGAACACACCCAGTTCCTACTCTCGAGCAATGAAAAAGCCAGCAGGTCTCTAAAGAGCTTTGTCCGCAGGAGAGGAGTAAAGGCACGGGCTGTAAGGATTCAGGGATACTCTGAATTAATCTTTTGGGACTGAAATAAGTATGTCTCTCTGGAAAGACAAATGAAAATTTTTATCACCTTTCACTTGAGCCATAATTATGAAGGACCAGTGTTGTTTCTGGTCTAAAGACTGTACTTTCCCACTTCTTGACTAGGAGCCCAGCTCCACTAGTGACTAATTGGGTGATTCTGAGCAAATTCTTTAACCTCTTGTCATCAGTTTCTTCATCCATAAAATGAGGATGACTGTAGGACCTACCTCATGGGATTGCAGAAATGATTAAATCAATACCCCCACCTCAGGCTTTCAACAATGCCTGACACAGAGTAAACAGTACATAATAACTGGCTATTATTACCATGGGAAATGGTAGTCATGTTTTCCATATAAAATATGATAAATATTAGAACACAACATTTCTCAAAGGATTTTTCATTAAAAGGAGTAACACTTAAAACTTTAGATCAGGGGTCCTCAAACTACAGCCCGCCGGGTGTCGGGTGTTTTTGCCGCCACTGCCTGTTGCTTAGCAGCCGACTCCTCCCGGCCGGCAGTGCACATGTGTGGAATGTGCACCGCACTCTCTGACTCCCCTCCTTCTCTCTGTCTCTAGACTCCTCCTCTCAGTCTCAGGTGTGATCGGATGAGTCACGAGCTTGCCTGTGCAGAGCCTGCTGCTGCCTGAGGACCGAGGTAAGAACAAGTTAGTATTTATTTTTTTTTTGAAGTTAGGAGGTCTATTTTTTATTTTGCAGTCAGTAGGGCCTTTTTTTTTTTTTGAAGTTAGGAGAGGCTTTTCTTTGAAGTTAGGAGAGTCTTTTTTTTTTGAAGTTGGTTAGTTGGTTGGGGAGGGTTTCTAGGGGGGTTGCATCACAGTGATAACGCAAATGGTCAGTGCTCAGTGTTATCGCATGGGGGCCCTAAACTGGTAATCTGCCTAGGGCCCTATGGGAACTTAATCCAGCTCTGCAGAGAGCCAAGGAGTAGAAACCCCAATTTAATTGACAGTAAGTGCATTTATATTTTGATTGCTATTCAGTTGTGTATGATGTTGTATGTTGTGTGCTGTGTAAGCCCCAATTCACACTGTTGCGATCTCTGTGCAGTGCGAGTTCAGCCATATGCTTGTATGGCTGAACTTGCATTAGATTCAGAAGAAAAAAGTCATACATGCCTTCTTTTTTCCTGCAGTGGAATCTGATTGCATGGGTCTTCTCACCCATGCAATCAGATTCCTGTGCGAGTTCACAGATCACAGTGCGGTTCGCACAGGGTAGTGTGAACTGGAAAGGTGGTGGAGGAACCGGCTCTGTAATCGTGCCGGTTCCTGCACCGCACCAGTGTGAGCCTGAGGTAAAAGTGGAGTTCCACCAATATGGGCACTGGTGAGGCTGAAATGCTGTGGACTTGGAAGGCTGCATTGATGGACACTGATCAGATTGCATTGATGGGCACTGATCAAACTGCATTGATGGGCAGTGCAGTCTGTATGTCTCTGTGTGGGCAAAGTTATTGTTGGTATATTGTTTTTGTAGCGCTGTATATAACTTTACTTGTTCTTCATTTTAAATATTGTATTTGTTCCCGTTTTGTTTTTTTACTTCAAAATAAGATATGTGCAGTGTGCATAGGAATTTGTTCATAGTTTTTTTTTAAACTATAGTCCGGCCCTCCAAGGGTCTGAGGGACAGTGAACTGGCCCCGTTTAAAAAGTCTGAGGACCCCTGCTTTAGATAGATATTAAACAGCTCACGGTCACTAAAGAAAATAAAGAACATGAAATTGGGATCAAATTACCAATACCAGGAAATTCCTGTGTCTGGAATGTCTACTACCTGCTTGTCCACAAAGCATGCCTCAATTCCCCATGAGTCTCCTGACAACCACCACAGGCTCTCTTAGTCTTACTCCCACCATTGCTAATACCATAGTGCAGCGGTTCTCAACCTGTGGGCCGCGACCCCTTTGGGGGTCGAACGATCCTTTCACAGGGGTCGCCTAAGACCATTGGAAAACACATATATAATTACATATTGATTTTGTGATTAATCACTATGCTTTAATTATGTTCAATTTGTAACAATAAAAATACATCCTGCATATCAGATATTTACATTACGATTCATAACAGTAGCAAAATTACAGTTATGAAGTAGCAACGAAAGTAATTTTATGGTTGGGGGTCACCACAACATGAGGAACTGTATTAAAGGGTCGCGGCATTAGGAAGGTTGGGAACCACTGCCATAGTGTATTGCATAGAGTTGTTCCCATGTCTGTATTCTTTATTCTCTTTTAACATATGTTTATTTGTCCACTATCTCTCTATTCCCAATGAAATTTAAACTCCATGAGGACATGTAGTCTTTTGGCTATTTTTGCTCACTGCTATAGCCCCTGTGTCTGGACTAGTGCCTGGCACAGAATATCCTCCCTATACATCTGTTAAATGAAAGATCGCTACACGGAACATATCTCTTCATCTTTATATCCCTCATACTAGTTCACATTAAGTAAACAATTTTGTTTTGGAGAGAATTAATAACATTTATAGCAAGTCTGTGCTCAGATTCGACCTTTGAAAATCTTCATCATCAGTTTTCAGTAGAGTAACACATTTTATGCCTACAAAAAAATATGGGTGTTTATATACATCTTTTATTTAGCCTTCACAACTTTCCAGGCAAATATTATTTTCACTTTAGCATTTATTATTTTAGTAAACTGAGAATAAGAAAGACTGACAAGCCTGTTCAAAGTCCTAAGTAGGGTGTCAGAGCTAGAATGCAAATCCTAGTCCTTTCTGGCTTGTAAGCTAGTGCTCATAACCATACTATATGTTCACAGTAGCACACTGGTGATTACAATAGCTGATTAAACGCAAATACAAGAGCGGGCAGGCGAAAGGGGACCATGAGCTCTAAAAGTGGTGTGGTAAAGATCAGGTAACCTATGCCCTTTCTGGAATCATTACCAAATCAGGCCTTAGGTACCAGAAGGGGGCAGTGACACTTTGCTGGTCCTCACTGGGAAGAGCATCGTTTCTCTGAATCACTGCCCAGCTCCAGTTGACACCCACAAGCAGGGGCAGAGCAATACAAACCACCACACCATGGGAAACAGACTTAAAACCTGCTCGTGGGTTTAATTCAATCTTCCTAGCATACTCTAGGAAAGGCGATGACTTTTATCGACTAGCATGGTTTTTAACACGGACATGAGACTGAAGTGGGAACTTCCAAAACACGCCCACACCTAGAGGTAGGGGAAGAGCGGTGATGAAACAGCTCTGGAGGCTGAGTTCCTTCGTTAGACCAATCCTTTTAAATATATATATATTACTCTATTTTTAATTACATGGGAGACACAGATACATAGCCAGACTGAGAGCTACGGATTTCCTGGGAAACCTTGAGCATTTCTCAGGAGATCTGCAATTATCAGGTGTTGCAGTATATCTAAGCATCTCCACGTCTATATTTTAGCTCCCCATGGTTTTATGAATACTAATATGTACAGTTTTGGCCATTTCTGAAATACTCACTAAAGGGAACACAGCGGATATTTCATGTTGAATATCTCCTCCTTGGCAATGCCTCCTACTGTGAAGCAACACTGTTCACAGGAGAGCTTACCCGATGGCAAGCACCACCCAGCTGACGAGCAGTTGCTGCCTGCCCTCTACATTCTCTCTCCTCCATTAGACACAAGGGGATTTTCTGCAGCTTCGTGTTCCAGAAAAGCCATGAAATTCCCGCAAAGTTCAGCATCAGGCCTGACTTAAGATCTCTGAGGCCTCCTACTAACTCCATCCTCCTGCAGCTGCCTCGCTCGGGCAAGCGTTTGATCTGTGCGATCTGGGTTTCAAGCTGATACACACACAGCCTCTTTGATCTCTTATTAAGTGGCTTCTGGTCTCCTGATGCCTTTAGTCCTGCTGCAGGAAAGTTCTGGGAAGTCAGCCATCATCCCGAGCACACTACATATTCCACACACCAGGAGCGGCCTCCCTTCATTCACCGACTTTGCAGGCTTGAAAAGCGATCTTTAAGCCATGAGAGAATTTCCCCAGTAGCCACAATCAATCCACTCCATGAACACATCACTAATAATTATTTTTCAAATGAAACAGCTTAAAATGATTTAAAGGATACAGAATTTTCCCATAGAGGGAAAGAAAGCAAATCCCCTGTGAAAAGAAATCTTCGGCCCAGTTGGCACTGGAGCTTACAGTACTTTGATGTTAATAAAAATAAATGTGGACAGGAATAAGGGATGGGCAAAGAGTAGTCTTTATCAGTTCCCCTAAGTTCTGTTAAGCAAGAGTGACCTTTAAATGCAGCTGTGTGATTTGTTCAACAGTAGCTATGTATTTGCAAGAACATGGACACTACCATTACTAATAGACTGACTACATTTTGCTTTGTACCAAGATCTTAATGCTACATGAAGAATTGGACTCCTTAAAAAAAGAAAAAGATACTGGTGGCCATGTTATGAGATACCATGAGCATTAAAGTGGAACTTGTAATACTTTACTATCCTCTATATGTTAGATTCTGGACATAGTATAGGTTTGTATCTGACTTTTTAGTAATGCTAATATATGTACCGTACAGTTGAACCTTGAATAACACGGGTTTGAACTGTGTAGGTCCACTTATTCATGGAATATTTTTCAAGAAGTATTTTAAATGTATTTTCTCTTTTTTTGTAATTTTCTTAATAACATTTTATTTTCTCTAGGTAATTTTAAGAATACAGTATAGGCCGGCCAGTATGGCTCAGTGGTTGAGCATCAACCTATGAATCGGGAGGTCATGCTTCAATTCCCGGTCAGGCACATTCCCGGGTTGCGGGCTCGATCCCCAGTGTGGGGTGTGCAGGAGGCGAGGTAGCCAGTTGATGATTCTCTCTCCTCATTGATGTTTTTATCTCGTCCTCCCTCTCCCCTCTCTGAAATCAATAAAAATATATTTTTTTAAAAGAATACAGTATGTTAGACATATAACATGAAATGTGTATTAATTAACTATCTTATCAGCAAGGCTTCTGATCAACAGTAGGTTATTAGTAGTTGCATTTTGGGGGAGTCAAAAGTTATATATGCATTTTTGGCTGTGCAGGGTCAATGTACCTAATCCCCAACTTGTTCAAGGATCAATTGTACTACTATATGTTAAAATTATGTTAAATCTATCAAATTCTATAGCCTGAATTCTGTAAACTAATCAGCTAATACAAACATAAAGACTGGGCTTCTGCAAGTTACCGAATATTACATACTGATGGTAGCATTCATGCAAATTCTCCCAGCATTCAACTCTGGTAGTGAAAATTAAAATCTTTCCTTTCTTCCACCTTTAAACTCAATTTTCTGATAAACACAATTAAAACTGGTGGAAGAAATATGAGTAGACTTCTGGACAAGTAGTTTATGTGCTTTTAGTTACAAAGGTCAATAAATTAATTACTGCCAATATAAAATGAAAAAAAATTGATAGTTATATATTGCTATGCTTTAATCTGTCCATATCATGGAAGACCATTAGCAAATTCATGAATCATACACCTGCTTGCATTTTATTTTCCAAGAGAATTATCTGAATAAAGAAATGACTACATAAGAAGGCATCCATTTTAAATGGTCTAAATACATGTGAATCTCACAGTTATGTTCCAGCAATTTGGTAAATCTATACCAAAATTTAAAAGATATATGCTCTTGCCAGGCCAGTGTTGCTAAGTGGTTGAGCATGGACCTATGAACCAGGAGGTTTGATTCCCGATCAGGGCACATGCCCGGTTTGCACATTCTATCCCCAGTAGAGGGGCATGCAGAAGGCAGCTGATCAATGATTCTCTCTCATCATTGATGTTTCTATCACTCCCTCCCTCTTCTTTTCTCTCTGAAATCAATAAAAATACATTTTAAAAAATAAAAGATGTATGCTCTTTTCAAAAAAGAAAAAGAGAGAGAGAACTCATGAACATGGACAACAGTGTGAATGCAGGGGTGGGTGAAGGTGAAAGAGGGCATAGAGGGAAGTAAGTGGTGATGGAAAAAATTAAATTCAATTTTTTAAAGAGAGAGAGAGAGAAATGCTCATTGATTTCTTTCTTTCTTTCATTTTTTTTTTTGAGAGAGAAATAAAAACATCAATGAGAGAGAAATATCAACATCAAACAATCGGCTGCCTCCTGCATGCTCCCTACTGGGGATTGAGCCTGAAACCCAGGCATGTGCTCTGACCAGGAATCGAACATGTGACCTCTTGGTGCATGGGTTGATGCTCAATAACGAAGCCACACTGGCTGGGCAAGAGATGCTCTTTTGATAAGCAATTACACTTCCAGGAATTTGTCACAAGATACTATTCCCACCTTTTTACAAGAGTATGACAAGGATATCCACTAGAACCCCATTTAAGATATTCACCAACTGGAGATTGGTTAAATAAATTATTGTACATTGACAATATTATACTATGCAGTCATTAAAAAGAACTAGGTCCCCAATAAATTTAGTAAAATAAAATTTTTTAAAAAGAAATAGATAGTTCTATAAATACCAAAATGAAAGAACATATAATTGAGGAAAAAAGCAACATGCTTAAAATGTTTATGACATATTCCATTTACATATAAAAAATATTAGCAACCAAAAACTATTACTGAGCCAACCATGTATGTATAAAATATCCTGGGAGAATAAACAAGAAAATCAGGAGTTTTATCTGGAATACGTGAAGATTATGGTCAAAGATAGAATCACTTGTCATGGGATACCTTTAAATTTTTATGCCACATATATGTATTACTTATCTTTAAAACATTTCTAATGTTTTCAAAAACTCATTCTGTTGCACATAAGAAAAACATCAATTTAAAGATATATACATGAAATTTATACAGTCCCTTCTTACACCTTTTAAGTCTTTTGTGAAAAGAATCCCATCTAATACTAGTAGAGTTGGTAGCCAGGCAAAACTGCATACTGTTTTTCTCACAAGTACTAAGGCATACCATATCCAAGACAAATACTATTTGAGTTCTATAACCCATTTCTTCTATTAAGAAAAGTTAATCACTTAATTTCTATCAGGATGAATACTTTCACTATTCTTTTCAATGAATCATCATTTGCCCATGGTCTTTCAAACAACTTTTTAAAGCATTACTAACAGTTTACGTATGAATCACCTCTCAATGGCTGTGCTATTATGCTCTCTATTTTTTATCTCTCTCAGTATCTGAGGTAAACCCAAAGTCTTTCAAAAATATCTGTCCTGACAAACACTGAATCTGTCCATATCAGAAGGGGAGAAAAATGAGGCATGGGATGTGGGAGGGAGAACTATTGGTTAATAAATTTTACCTTCTAAATCATTAAAATTCAAAAGTATTAAGAATGGCAATATCATGGCTAATGTTCAAAAATTGGCTAATGTCAAACATGTCTAGTGATTTATAATCATGAGGGGTTATTCAAAGTTCAACATAAATCAAAACATCAGAATATATCCACTTGCCATGTTTAATTTATAAGGTCAACTGAAGGTAAAATCCACATACATAGTTCTAAATGTATTTCAAGCTTTTTGGTAGATTTAAAAAATTATAGATTCTCAGAATACAATAATTGCTTCATTATTGAACATTAACCCACAACAAATTACTTGCACTAACTTAGGATTCTTACATTTGTAATTACTTTTGTTTGAAACAATAAACATTAGTTCTTACACAATGCACATGAACACTCTATATTAATTTTTAATACTAAACTTTCATATAAGATTAAGAATATTAGCTAGTGGTTTGTCTTGAAGACATAAAAATTTTTTCAAGCTGGAAAAATAGAAAGATCTGCTGTGATAAATTAATTACAGGGATCCCTGGTAATAAAATGCACATGGAAGTAACCCGCATAAGAAACGAAGCAATAGAGTGTGGTGGTTAAAAGCATAGACTCTGGGGTCAGCTTTAGCTCAAGCGGTTACTTCGGATTCTGCTTGTTGCAGACACATAAAAGCATAGACTCTGGGAGCCAACTGTTTGAGTTAAATTCTAGTTCTGCCACATACTAGCTGTGTGAACTTGAACAGGTTACTTAACCTCTCTGTGCTTCTAGTTCCTCAATTCTAAAATGAGGATGATAATAGTGTGAACGTCCTATGGTTCTTGGGAGGAATACATAAAGCAATTAAAACAGTGCCTAGCAAGTAGTAAACATTCAATAAATGTTAGCTATTACTAATTAATTTGTATTAATTTTATTTGTATATTAGGATTAATATTAGTATGAGCATTAGTAATATTCCAAGAAATAAAGACATTACACATAGATATTAGGGAATTAAGACAAAAATAACTAGGGTACAATATGTAAGCCACACCTAGAAATTGGCAAGAAACTATGCTACAAAAATGTATAACCAAATTTCTGAAGTGTTTAATGATGCTTAGAGAGTACATAGCTGGCCACAATACTCATATTTTCAACAAATTATGCACATTGCTGTTTTCCACGACACAATCCTATACAGCATGATGTTACAGTGACCAATCAATGACTCTTCTAATATGGTACATATACAGGACAGGATCTTCACTAGCCACTACATGGAGTAGTGCTGAAGAATATTTGAAATTAACAAACATTCTGCTTCATTCAAATAATAGCCAACAGAGCTTTACCCTAAAATATAATGAGAAGACTTATGACCTGAATCATATGTACTGTCTTCCTTGTTGCTGTCTCCTTTTCTTTTGCTCCAATCTATTTAAAATGCTTTTCATGAAAGTGAATTTCCACACTTTGCTCTTTGGCCATATGACTGAACTACAGAACTGTTTAGTAGATTCAGCTCCTTCATTTCATAAGACATGCTTCTTTTCTCTACTCGGCTACACAACTTCCACCAATAGTTAATCACGGAATCACCTGTCCAGACAGCTACCTCATATTCCCATGGCCAACTCAAGATCCTTTATCGGCTCACTCATCTTTTCCTAAGGTTTGGCTCAATTTATGTAAATTTACTTTAATTTCTGGCCAATAATCCACAATGGGATAATTTACATATGGCTCATCAAGAGTTGGCTGCATTTTAAAATGCAATTTTACAATTAAATGTAGACTTCTCTAAACAAAGACATCTAACATTAATTTTCCTAATCTCACTAAACAGTTGAACATTGATAGAGTACATATATAGTGTAATAGGGCTCCATTTGAGAAAAATATAAAAAAATTTTGTCTTTATTTTTAATTGGATCATTATTAATAATATCATATTCATATTTGCATAATATAACATTTTTACTTCTTTACACATTAATTTATTTAACCCACAACAATCCTTTGAGGTAGACACTATTATCCCTATTTTATAGATGAAGAAATTGCATAAGCATCCATGAAATAGATATTGTATACAATTTTGTCAAGCTCTTGAGGAATTCCTTATTAGTTCTAAAGAAATGTGGTTAACTAAATATTCAAAGGTAATTTTTCAACCTCTTCAATACTGCTAATGCAGGCCCTTTACAACCTAGAAGCTCTCCCACTTTACTAACACTTTCTCCGATGGCCAAGATGTTTCTACCATACTTCTTATTCTAAATATGCTAAGCCTGAGGGTGGGGGTGAGGATGGGGGGGTTGCACTGATCCTACTCACCTACCTAATATATTCATACTACTAGAGGCACAAAAATTTGTGCACTCGGGGGTAGGGGGTCCCTCAGCCTGGCCTGTGCCCTCTCGCAGTCTGGGACCCCTCGGGGGTGACCACTTGCTGGCTTAGGCCTGCTCCCCGGGGAATTGGGCCTAAGCTGGCAGTCAGACATCCCTCTGGCAGCCCGACAGCCCTCGGGGGATGTCCACTTGCCAGCGGGGAGCAGACCTAAGCTGCAGTCAGACATCCTTAGCGCTGCTGAGGAGGCAGGAGGGGCTCCCACCACCACTGCTGTACTGGCAGCCACCAGCCTGGCTTGTGGCTGAGCAGAGCTCCCCCATGTGGGAGCGCACTGACCACCAGAGGGCAGCTCCTGCATTGAGCGTCTGCCCCCTGGTGGTCAGTGTGTGTCATAGTGACCAGTCATTCCCAGTTGTTCTGCTGTTAGGGTCAGTTTGCATATTACCCTTTTACTATATAGGATAGAGGCCTGGTGCATGGGTGGGGGCCAGCTGGTTTGCCCTGAAGGGTGTCCCGGATCAGGGTAGGGGTCCTGCTTGGGTGCCTGGCCAGCCTGGATGAGGGGCTGATGGCTGTTTGCAGCTGGTCACACCCCCTTCAGGGTGGGGGTCCCCACTGGGGTGCCTGGCCAGTCTGGGTGAGGGGCTGAGGACCTTTTTCAGGCTGGCGGGCGACTGAAGCTCCCAGACTCTTTTTTTTCTTTTCTTTTTATTTTTATTCTGGGATTTATTTACCTTCTATAGCTGTCACTGGAGCTGAGAGCCGGCTCCAGCTCTGAGGCCATGGCTGGCTGAAAGCAGGTATCTGGGTTTGTTTAGATTATATAATTGAAACTCTGTTGCCATCACTGGCGCTCTAAGCTCTGAGGCCCCGGCTGGCTGAAAGCAGGTATCTGGGGTTTGTTTAGCTTCTATAATTGCAACATTGTTGCTTCCGGAGCTCAGAGCTGGGCCGCGGTAGGTGGGGAACCTTGGCTTCCTCCATCACATGAGCAAGCAAGCCTCATGTTTGCTTCAGCTGCGTGGCTGCTGGCCGCTATCTTTGTTGGCAGTTAATTTGCATATCCTGCTGATTAGCCAATGGGAAGCCTAGTGGAGGTATGGTTAATTACCATGTTTGTCTACTATTAGATAGGACTAGAGGCACGGTGCACAAAAATTTGTGCACTCGGGGGGGAGGGGGGTCCCTCAGCCCGGCCTGTGCCCTCTCGCAGTCTAGGACCCCTCGGGAGATAACGACCTTCTGCTTAGGCCTGCTCCTGGGTGGCAGAGGGCAGGCCCAATCCCTAGGTGCAGCCCCTGGTCGGGCTCAGAGCAGGGCTGATTGGGGAGTTTGGGCGCCACCCCCTGTCATGCAGACAGCAGGGCAGATCGGGAGGTTGCGATGCCACCCTCAGTCATGATCAGGGTAGGGCCGATTGGGGGGTGGGGGCACCGCCCCCTGTCACACTGAAGGCAGGGTCGATGGGGAGGTTGCGGCGCCACCCCCTGTCACGCACAGAGCAGGGCCAATCAGGGGGGTTGGGGCTCCATACCCTGTCACGCACAGAGCAGGGTCAATCAGGGGGCTGGGGAGCTCCCCCCTGTCATGCACAGAGCAGGGCCGATCAGGGGGTTGAGGAGCTCCCCCCTGTCACTCACAGAGTAGGACCGATAGGGGAGTTGGGGCATTGCCTCCTGTCACACTTAGGGCAGGGCGGATTAGGGCGTTGGGGCGCCGCCCTCTATCACCCACAGAGCAGGGCCGATCAGGTGGTTGGGGCGCTGCCACTGTCACACTCAGGGCAGGGCCGATGGGGATGTTATGGCTCGACCCTGTCACACACAGAGCAGGGCCCGTGGGGGGGGGGGGGGTTGGGGCGCTGCACCCTGTCACACACAGAGCAGGGCTGATCAGGGGGTTGAGGCGCCACACCCTGTTACACACAGAGCCACAGGGCGATCAGGGGGTTGGGGAGCTCCCCTGTATCAGGCACAGAGCAGGGCTGATCAGGAGGTTGGGGCACCTTCCCCTGTCACGAACAGAGCAGGGCGGATAGGCCCCGCCCCCTGTCACACACAGAGCCACAGGGCGATCAGGGGGTTTGGGCGCTGCCCCCTGTCATGCTGATCCCGGTGCCGGGAGGCCTCTCGGCTCCGCTGATCCCGGTGCCGGGAGGCATATTACCCTTTTACTATATAGGATAGAAGCCTGGTGCATGGGTGGGGCTGGCTGGTTTGCCCTGAAGGGTGTTCTGGATCAGGGTGGGGGTCCCCACTGGGGTGCCTGGCCAGCCTGGGTGAGGGGATGATGGCTGTTTGCAGCTGGTCACACACCCTTCAGGGTGGGGGTCCCCACTGGGGTGCCTGGCCAGTCTGGGTGAGGGGCTGAGGGCTGTTTTCAGTCCGACTGAAGCTCCCAACTGCTCCTTTTTTTCTTTTCTTTTTTTTATTCTGGGCCAGGTTTAGCTTTGGCTCCAGCTCTGAGGCCTCTGCTGCTGAAAGAAGGTATCTGGTTTGTTTTGGTTCTATAATCGAAACAATGTATAACTACAGCTCTGAGATCCTCGGCTCGGCTCGCTGAAAGCAGGTGTCTGGGGTTTTGTTTAGCTTCTATATTTGTTACAATGTTTCTTAAACTGCAGGCTCAGAGGCTGGCAAGGCAGGCGGGGAACGTTGGTTTCCTCCGTTACTGAAGCAAGCAAGCCTCATGTTAGTTTCAAGCTGCCTGGCTGGCAGTTAATTTGCATACCTCGCTGATTAGCCAATGGGAAGGGTAGTGGTCGTACGCCAATTACCATGTTTCTCTTTTATTAGATAGGATGGGATGCATCAAACACAGTAATAACCAGGAACATGGCCTTTCATGGCTTTTGCTAAACCTTCACCTGGTCTTGCAAAAAATATTTTCAAACTTTAGAATTTATTACCTAATTACAACAAGAGATGGTATAACCAATTAATTAAGTTGCCCCAAATCAAATTTTATTTTAAAATTTTTAACATTGATTTTAGAGAGAGGAAGGGAGAGGGATAGAGAGATAGAAACATTGATGAGAGAGAAACATCATCGATTGGCTGCCTCTTGCATGACCCCTACTGGGGATCAAGGCCGCTAACCTGGGCATGTACCCTGATCAGGAATCAAACCAGTGACTTCCTGATTCATGGGTTGATGCTCAGCCACTGAGCTACACCTGTCAGGCTCCAAATTTTAAATTGTGTTTACGTGTTATCTAAATGTTATAGTGGAGTCCTGGTGTGGCTCAGTTGGTTGGGTGTTGTCCCATGTACCAAAAGGTTGCCAGTTCAACTCCTGGTCGGGGCACATGCCAGGATTGTGGGCTTGATCCCTGGTAGGGGGAGTGCAGGAGGCAGCCAATTGATGTTGCACTCTCACATTAATGTCTCACTCTCTCTCTTACTCTCTCTAAAATCAATAAAAAAATATCCTTGGGTGAGGATTAAAAAAAAAAGGAAATGTTTCTGTTAAGTAGGGATTAAATTACTAAGAACCATCAAGTTTTTCTTTTCGTATTTTACTGAAGTTTTGAAAAAAATGTCTGAAGCACTTGTCTGCTTTAAATGTGCAACATTCAAAGTATAAAACTTGCAGATAATGTCATTTAACAGGATAAAACAACCATTATGATATCTATATATATAAAAGCCTAAGCGACCAAATGACCGAACGACCAAATGACCGGTCGACTGGTCGCTATGATGCGCACTGACCACCAGGGGACAGATGCTCAATGCACAGGATCGGGCTCCCTCCTGTCTGGATCAGGCTCCCTCCTGTCTGCATCGGGCCTATGGGGATCGGGCTCCCTCCTGTCTAGATTGGGCCTGCGGGGATTGGGCCTAAACCAGCTATCCAACATCCCTCGAGGGTTCCCGGATTGCGAGAGGACACAGGCCAGGCCGAGGGACCCCACCAGTGCATGAACTCGTGCACCAGGCCTCTAGTATTATATAAGAGTACAAATATAGATAGGTAGATGATAGATAGATTGATAGATAGATAGATGATAGATAGATTGATTCCAATAATAATAGAAATGTAGCTAAATATCTAAGACCACATCTGAAAGGTATCTTTTAAACCAGTGATTGTCAACCAGTGGTCCGCGGACCACAGGTGGTCTGTGAGGTCCAAAAGGCTGGTGACCGCTGTTCTAAACTACATCCCAATTATCAAAATGGTTAAGAAGAAATTCCACTGAATGTGTTCATTTAGTCCCAGTTAATTTAGGCTAACCTAAACTTTATGCAATCATTCTGCAAATATTTGTTAATCACCTACCATGTGCTAGGTAATAGAACTACATTGGGGAGGAAAATAGTATATACCAGCCATTTGTTTTATATCCTCTAATATGAACCAATATATAAACTTCCAGGATCTTATAGTATTAATATTTTTATAAAAATATTTCCCAAAATGTGCATTATTTGAAATCAACAACTCATAATTCAATAATATTCCAAAGAGAAGTTCTAATAACGAAGAAGGTTATCGGGCACAGAAATAAGCCAGCAAAAACGAAAGAGATATAATCTATTTCAGTCATCTTAAATCACACTGCCAGAATATGGAATTTTATGTCTTACATACTGCTTAAAATATTTTCCTTTTAATCTATTCCCGATTGCCTTATTACATTAAAAACAAAAGAATTGATTTTTATATCTCTTGGCATTTTATGTGCTTTGATAGAAGACTTTTTGCTTTATTAAACCACAATGTGTTTAGGCAGCATAAATGTATTAAAATATGCATCTCAAAAGTGAAGAGATCTCTTGCCAGCAGTTTTAATTCCCCATAATAATCAGAAGCTGTAAAAGTACTATAAACTAGTAAGCTGGTAAGCATTTAGGTGTCTTATTGTGACCCTTCACATCCTCCCCCAAATGCATCAGTCATTTTACCCTAGTCATATTTGGGGTACATATAGATACATAAATATTACGTGCTCCATTATTAAATGTAAATTATAATTTTACCAAGTAGAAATTTCACATTTCTACTTAATTAAGCTCAATGAGATTAATAGGTAAGCAAAACTACAAATACCTCCATGTGAAGGGAAGGGAGAGGAGTAGAATTGGGAATAACTACTAATATGCATAAGGTTTCTTTTGGGCGTGATGAAAACATTCTAAAATTGGACTGTGGTGATGGCTGCACAACTCTAAATATACTAAAAGCAACCAAACTGAATGCTCAATTGTCAAGCTAACAATGCAAAATATGACACCTCATCTTTGGACAGAAACTACCTACATCAAATCATTCAGTTTTGCTTAAGTCAATGGGTGCCTTAAAATGATTACTACTTTATATAATGTTAATACAAACTAATCACTCCAAAAAACTCTACAGAGGTTCTTATACCTGATAATCCAAAATGCTGAATCCCAAGCCTTTATGATCTTTTACTAGTTCAACAATCTTGACTTCAGGAGACCATAGTGCTAATTCCCCATCATCATCTTCTTCAGTGTTGACATCTACATTGTGATCAGCCTGAAATACAAAAGAACATATATGCTTCAAACACTGTCCTTTCAATTCTGAAAAGAACATGTCAGGAATCTCATAGCTGCTTCTCAAACTGGGGGTTCTCTTTGGCATGCATAGTTTTTATTTCTAATCTGTTTAAAGGGTCATGCACTGAGGCATATATACTCTAATATAAGATCTTCATGAAAATTCAAGCACTTAAATATGCAGATTGTTCATATAGTTTTTTTTAATGTAAAGTACCCATTTCATTCAAAGTATTAACACTGACCTCTTATACTTCAATGAGTTCTGTCATCCCATTAGAAGCATAAAAGGAAAAATATGCAATTTAAGGAAAAATGAAAACATCATACAAAGTCAAAGCTTAAAAGATATTTAAGTAGCAATACCTGAATTTGCAGTTATAGCAAGAGACAAAGAAAGATGCTAACACAGAGAGAAACCAGGACAGGACACAGGGAAACCACTTCTGTTGACTCCTAGAAGTTTTCAAGGAAAGACTTTACTAGAAAAATAAGGTGGGGGGAAATCCAAGTCTTTGGGAATCATGCAAATCTAAAAACAGATAAAAATTACTAAGTTGAAATAATGAAAATCTCATCTTGGAGGAAGTAGATTGGCACAACTACCCAGTCCACTGTCCTTAGTTATTTCTTCTGACCTCACACCCCCAGGTCCTCCTATTCCAGGCTTCCCCTTCTTTCAGGGAGAAGAGTCACTGCCATATGGAATTCTAGGGAATTAAATGATACAGGGTCAATGAGTCAACTATGCAGAGCAAGAGTAGCTGCTCCAACCTTCTGTCTTGATACTATTTATAGTACCATATAGTCGGGGTTTTTTATATGATTTACCTTTCCTAAAGTACTCTGAATTTCTACCTGAAGCTCAAGAATTATCTTTTTCTTTGTAACCCTAGCAACAAGCTAGAATGAAAACTCTGCAGGCTACCATAGAGTTTACCATGGTTATCCACTCAACCCACAATAGTACCTGGCTCACAACAGCCACTCGACAAATATTTGATCATACATTAATGAACCATCCATCTTTTGGTGGGTTTTCCCTGACACTCTTTTTTAATAAAGCTACAGGCTAAATAATAATTTTCAAAAGTAGACTTCTTAAAACTTTGGGAAATCCTAGTAAATAAAATGAAAGTGTATTATTTCTACAAATATCATTTTGAGTGACCTGTATAAGAGAATCAATTTAATGGAATTAAAGTTGGGGGGAAAACTCCTCTAACATGGAAGAGTAAGGCATCATAGCTAACACACAAACACATTTTAATTAGGGTTGGTCCAGACCTCAAACTGTCCCTGCAGGACATGGAAAGTCAATACCCAATCCATGGTGGATTAAGTCTAAACGTGGGAAAAATTTCTTGGTTCTTGAGTTACAACATTTGAAATTAGTGGGAATGTTCTGGATCAATAACCTCTGTATATATCAGCCTGACGTGAGGAAATGATACTTATAAAGAAAACATTCATACTTTCCAATAAAAAGTAAAGTTCCAATGGCTAATACAATATGATTGATGTTTTACTGGGGCACTTAATACCCTCACTGATTAATGATCATTAGAATTTTGGCTGAGCTGCCTAAACAGATAGAGTTTAAGAACCTAAGATAGCATTGGGATAAATGGAAAAAAGAGACAGATGGAAAAGAGAGCCAGGATTTTAAAAAACCACATACAATTCTAAAACTGAAGTTCATAGGGATTTCAAGGCATTTAAGGTATACAAGATATTATTCTACAACCTGAAATATATCATTTTGATACAATCAATTCTGCATAACTCCTATATTCACAGAATGGAAAGCAATCAACTAATGGGCAGCAAGGCTGACATTTAGCATAATTCAGAGCTGTAGTTTACCCATTGTGGTAAAGTATGACAGATGGGAGGATAGAGTCAGCAAGTTGGGTTGGTGATTTACACACCCTGTAAGATTAGATTAAAGGCATTTTTATCAACCTTTAGAGCAGTGGTTCTCAACCTTCCTAATGCCGAAACCCTTTAATACAGTTCCTCATGTTGTGGTGACCCCCAATTTCATTGTTACAAATTGAACATAATTAAAGCATAGTGATTAATCACAAAAACAATATGTAATTATATATGTGTTTTCCGATGGTCTTAGGCGACCCCTGTGAAAAGGTCATTCGACTCCCAAAGGGGTCGCAACCCACAAGTTGAGAACCACTGCTTTAGAGGTAAGCTATCACCCACATTTAGTTTTAGTAAAGAAAACAAGAGTCAAAAAAGTGTGGCATTTGAGTCCCTCCTTTGAAGTATGCTTCACTAAAGATAAACATTTTTAAAAAGATTCTCAATCAGTAATCTACTAAGCACTTCTTATATGCCCAGTACTGAATGAAAACACTATGAGATACAAAATAATTTTAAGATATGTCCTTTGCTCACAGGAGCTGACAATTTCCTGGTAAAGACAAGTTTAAATATGCATCTGTGACTATATGAGGGTGCTATGCTAGACTCTTATGTCTGTTAGGAGATCAGAAAACAAAGATAGGTGAACTGGAGGAGGCAGGAATAGCTAAAGCTAACTTTCATGGAGCACTTTCCATGGGCAAGGCATGTGACTAGCACTTTGCCTACATTACTTCATTTTCTCCTCACACAAACTGATGAAGTGGCTAAGTACTAAGTACCCCCACTTTTCAGAGGAAGAATATGAACAGAAGCCAAGTTATTTGCTCAAAGATTCACAATCATTACATGATAGAGCAGGATTAGAGTCCCTGTGTTTTGAAATTCAGACCATAGGTAGGTAAAAGGGGAGGCCCCATGTGTCTAAACTTTTGTTACTAGAATTATAATCTAGAAGAGCCTGGAAAGGTGGAAATGGCATAAAAGATGAGGTTACAAATGGCATAAGATGACAAAGCATGTGCTTGAAACTGTTTTCATAATCACAATGCTCTTTTTTAAAAAAAAGAGTATCAAGAGCATAGAAAGTGTTATTTTATTCTCTGACCTTCTGAAGGTTTTTACAGCAATTTTTAGACTCACTTTGAAATTGGTCATAGATCTTCATATTTTTGAGGCTCTGCAAAAGGGGAAGTCCATTAGATATTCAACAACATCTTCAACTGATTAAGATGAACTGAATTAAACTGGGAGCCAAAAGCAATGAGCCCAGGCAAATGCTAGAAAAAGCTTCTCTAAAATCCAAGAGCATGCACATTAATGTCGCCAATATTGCAAGGGGGGGGGAAAGGGAAAATTTTATGATGTTATATGAAAAGTAACAGTTTGAAAGCTATGCATTGTTGTCATTGAAAGCTACCATAGTCAAAAAAAAAGGGGGTGGTGGTGGAATATTTTCTCTCTCTTTATATTGTAACACACTCTTCAGGGCATCCTTGATGAATGGGCATGCCTGTGGGAACCGTGGTTCACTGATTTAGTACCTCCATCTCAGGGAGAGAGGCTGCCGTGGTCCTTGGCTCATCTACAGAGGCTTCATCATCAAACAACCGTCGACAGCAAACCAAGGTAAAGGGGGGTGGCACTTCCTTAAGAAAGGAGACTGCTTCTCGGCGAGATTTCCCATAGAGCTGCACACCATTGAACTAGAAGGACAAGGGTAAGTCAGAATGAAGGAGGACCCAGATGAAAAACACAAAAATCTCCGGCTTACATCAACCTGTCAAAATGAAATTTGGACATAGTTTTACTTTCCCTACAAACAAAGGGCCTAAACTTAACATTATTTTAGTAGTAACTAAAAACATTAGAAATCCTTAAAATTTATAAAAACTAAGGCTAAACCTTTATTGAACTTGGGTGAATAAAGTATAAAATGGGTGCAGAGTACAATTTTTACTGGGTATGTGATCTGCCTAATATTTCATACTTGCATGGCTCCTCCTTTCTATACTTCAATGTTCTATTCTCTCATCTACTTCTACCCATCTCTCCTTAAACACATTTAATATCACTTACAGCCTTCTGAAGACCATTTCCTCTTCCTTTTTCATTTTGTAAGAATAACACAATAGATATCAACACCAATTTTAAGGCTGCTAAAAGCTGTTGGAGTTACAGTGTATAGGTAACAAAATCTAGGCTACTGTCAAAATTTAGCCTCAGCTCACAATTTTCTTTCACATCCCATAAACTCTTAATACCAGACTGAGAAAAGTCACTTCAATAGAAAAGTTCCTATAACATTGCATCAGTTCTATTCTTACATGCTCTGCTGACATAGTCACCAATTGCAGAAAGTGTGTCAGTTTTCAAATTATCTATAATAATAAAAGCATAATATGCTAATTAGACCAGACAGCCAAACAACCTTCCGGACTTCCTTCCAGATGACCTTCCAGATGAAGCCAGGGCTGTGAGGGCCGAGCCCCTTGCACGAATTTCGTGCATCGGGCCTCTAGTTTTATATGTTTAAAAGAAAAAAAGATAACCAACTATTCCTTAATGATGAGTAATACTTATCACCAAAAAAATCTAAATGTCATATTCTTTTTAGTGCACAATAGCAATATTTTGCACCAAAGATGATGTATAAAGATGTCTGTTCTAATTTTCCATATATATGACTTTAGCTCAAGGAGCTTGGCCAGTTCTGACGAAACGTCACAAAAAGCTGATCTGTCTGCTGCTCCAAAAAGGCTGAGGCATGAACACAATCCAGGCAACAAATAATCTTTTCACATCTAACTCTGGGACTTCCTGGGAGGGGTCAGCAGCATCATTCGTTTTAAAGATGTTCTGTTTCTGGCATTAATTTGTGGCAGGTGCAGTGCTGTCTGCCCTTGTGGGAGGAACCTCTCCACTAAATCCATCACTGCTCAGAGAATAAGAGCACAGTGGGTTGTTGGAAGCATCCCATCAGCAAGTGATCTGAGCCCCGAATCAACTGTCCCTTGGAACCACTCTCAGGCCCGTAACATACCAAGCACTTAGCCATCAGGCCAGACAATCTCCCTGCCTCTTAATTATTTACAGAGAAATCACCACAGAGTAAAGAGACCCGCATGCGCTTTGGGGAGCTAGCCCTAGTGGAAAAGTAAACATCATCTCCCAAGACGTTCTGACTGACGAAAGGGCCCAGGGGACAGCACGTTCAGCAGCAGATGAAAGGCTTGCCTTGGAAGAATTACAAGCCAATCACCACACAAAAGTGGGCAAGGAGGTACCGGTCCCCAATCACACCATGTCCACGGTGCCAACTGGTGCCAGAGCACAGAAAGTTCTAAAACCAGCCAAATGGGTAGTAACCTACAAGGAAAATAAAGCAAGCACATATACTCAAAGAAGGAATCCTACCCATACACAGTGTTAGTCTGTGTTTCACATTACTTCAGCAAATTAGAAAGACACTTTTCAGGTTTTCATCTTGGAGTACATTTAAATATTTATTTAGCTCATTATTTATTCATTTGAATTGTCTCCAATTATTATAGCCGTGCCTGGTAGTCCTCCTCTCTGCGCTCTATTGCTAAAGGGATTGGTCACATTTCCCATTACCAGCTCCTACCTAAGGGGATTTATGGCTGCTGCAAATAGCTGCTCTGGGCTGAGCTTTGGCACAGTGTTCTAACCCCAAAGCATATTTGTGTTTCTGTTTTGAACTCTAAGTACATTAAACACACACACACACACACACACACACACACACACACACACACACACACACACTTTATGCTCAGTAGTTTATCTGGCTAACTTTACAGAGATTTTTAAAATTGTTATTATTTCTATATTTGGTTACTCAGAAGCAGCCAATTTTTCTTTTAGAGTTCACACTATTTTCCTAGGCCCTTCAACTTGAGACTTTCTTAAGGGCTGCCACTTCTCAGCTGTTCAAACTGTGATTAGAAAATGCACACATACATACTCATTTGCGGAGTACATAATACTGCACAAGCATTGTGCCACTACATTACCTCATTCAACCCTCACTCATCCTATCCCATAAAGATTGTTTATGCCTTTCCCCAGTGAGAATATTGCCAATATTCCCAGTGAGATAATGCTTAATAGTTTACATGGATGGTACTCCATTAGATCCTCACAAACACACAGTAAAGTAGGAATTTATTGATGAAGAAACTGATTCTCAAAGTTATGTGACATGCCAAGGGACATGGTTAAGCTGTGGCAAATTCAGAATCAAAAGCAGCTCTTCTGACTTTCAAGCCTGTGCTGCTTTCTACTATATCCCAAGTGTTTTCACCAAAAATGTATACTTATAAATTCAAGTTTTCATGTTACCTTATCACACCCCATTCTATTACAAGGTCGAAGGCCCAAGGGATTCTGTACATAGAGCTCGGGAAGTATGTCTCAGCGCTGCGGCTGATGCAATGGTGTGAGCACACTCCACCATGACATGCTTCCTAGGCACACCAGGAAGTAGCAACGCCCGCCTGAACGAACTCCTAGAGCCACATGCACAGTACCCCAGCCTTTCAGTCATTGGTCGCCTGTAGCAACGTGTCTCCCTCTGATTGGTCCCTGTATATACCCCTGTAGTTCCACAATAAAACGGATCTGCGTCACTGAACCTGGTCTCCGGAGTCGTGCATGCAGACGCCCTAGCGCGTTGGGGCTCCGTCGTCCTCACCCCCGAGGTACCCCCTGCTTCAGGATTCTAATCTTGGCTAAGGCACAGAGGACTTAGTTGATGGCTGTGATGACTTATACTTGCTCTACTCAGATCCAGCTAACATTTCTTTATCACCTACCCTAAACTAGTAGTGAATTATTCTTAAAGCCACTGAATTACACACAAAAAATGCTTAAAATGTAAATTATGTTAGGTATATTTTACCACAAAAAAGTGAACTAAAACTGTTTTTTGCTCATATTTCCACATCTCCCAAACTAATATATCTCATGTCTCAATATCTAACAAGTACATATTAGAGAAATGGTTTCCAAATGGTCTTCAATCTACAGAATGTCATGTCTGATATCCACAAGGCTATGCCATGTGCTCAGCAAATCAGAAAGAAAAACATAATTCAGAACAAATAAAAAACCATAAGTGATATAGTAATATCTAGGGTATTAGTCTGCCAATAAGCATCCCAGTATCATTTCTTGAATAACTCTAAAATAACAAACTTACTACATTTTACAATAGGACTCCAACACCCTGCCATCCCAAGCTTATGACAGAATTTGACAACAATTACTCATAAGACTTTTCCCTCTGACTTTGAAATTCAACATATTCTTCTAGCTCTAGCCAGTTTGGCTCAGTAGATAGAGCATTGGCCTGTGGACTGAAGGTTCCCAGGTTGAATTCCAGTCAAGGGCACGTTCCTCGGTTGCAGGCTCCATCCCCCGCTCTGGTTGGGCACACATGGGAAGCAACCAATCCATGTGTCTCTCTCACATCAATATTTCTCTCTGTCTCTCCCCCTCCACTCTCTCTAAAAAAAAAAAAAAAAAAAAAAAAGCAAAGCAAAACAAAACAAAACAAAAACCACAATGGAAAAATATCCTCAGGTGAGGATTAACACATACAAAAAAATACTCTTCTAGATGGCTGGACCCTGCTTTAAAAAGACAAAAAAAGAAACCTACTTGCTGTACTTGTCATTCCACTTTGAGCAAACATAAATTTTAGAAAGAAATTTCTATAATCATACACTGACTGTAATAAAGAATAATATACAGACTCCCAACAACAGACTAGAGGATTGCAAGAATCAAGTCAACGATTTGAAATATGAAGAAGCAAAAAACACCCAACTGGGAAAGCAAAACGAAAAAAGAATCCAAAAATATGAAGATAGCGTAAGGAGCCTCTGGGACAGCTTCAGGCGTACCAACATCAGAATTATAGGGGTGCCAGAAGAAGAGAGAGAGCAAGATATTGAAAACCTATTTGAAGAAATAATGACAGAAAACTTTCCCTATCTGGTGAAAGAAATAGACTTACAAGTCCAAGAAGCGCAGAGAACCCCAAACAAAAGGAATCCAAAGAGGACCACACCAAGACACATCATAATTAAAATGCCAAGAGCAAAAGACAAAGAGAGAATCTTAAAAGCAGCAAGAGAAAGAAACTCAGTTACTTACAAGGGAGTACCCATACGACTGTCAGCTGATTTCTCAACAGAAACTTTGCAGGCCAGAAGGGAGTGGCAAGAAATATTCAAAGTGATGAATACCAAGAACCTACAACCAAGATTACTTTATCCAGCAAAGCTATCATTCAGAATTGAAGGCCAGATAAAGAGCTTCACAGATAAGAAAAAGCTAAAGGAGTTCATCACCACCAAACCAGTATTATATGAAATGCTGAAAGGTATCCTCTAAGAAGAGGAAGAAGAAGAAAAAGGTAAAGATACAAATTTTGAACAACAAATACACATCTATCAACAAGTGAATCTGAAAATCAAGTGAATAATCTGATGAACAGAATGAACTGGTGATTATAATAGAATAAGGGGCATAGAAAGGGAATGGACTGACTATTCTTGGGGGGGAAAGGAGGATGGGGGGTGCGGGAAGAGACTGGACAAAAATTGTGCACCTATGGATGAGGACAGTGGGTGGGGAGTGAGGGAGGAGGGTGGGGTGGGAACTGGGTGGAGGGGAGTTATAGGGGGAAAAAAGAGGAACAAATGTAATAATCTGAACAATAAAGATTTAATAAAAAAAAATTAGCAGCCCCACCCACAAAAAAAGAAAAATAAATAAATAAAGTTATCAGGCTAACAGTGTATAAAGTTACAGGAAATCAATGCCTTATTTTCTAACATGTAAAATTAGGGGTTTCAGTGTTCATTGGTTTGTTCATTGTGTTAGTTACAAAACTTTCCAACCTAACAAAATCTCTCGAGAAAGTCAGGTCAAAGCAGAAGTGTTCTAGAACTGGTCTGCCTGCAGAGCAGCTGGGGAGCCTGAGTGAGCCCACTATTGGCTGCCATGTTGTGGGGAGGGCGTCCCAAGGAGCCAATCTGAAAACCAGTCAAGAAGACATAAGCCTGAGGTCACCCAGCTCTAATCCTTAATAGAAATAATAAACAAAACATGCAAATAAGTGTCACTACATGTTTCAAATAAGGGTCATGAATTAGATTCTTAAAAAGAATTTTTCTCAAAAAATACTAATTATGCTATCAGACTAAAATAGGACATTAGCTTATTTCTTAGTAAATTATTTAAATAAGCACTCAGACATTTCAGGAGTCCCAAAAGATGGAGAACATGAAGTTAAAGCATAGTATCTACTTCCTTTATCATTATATAAGCTGTTATGTTTTTTAAATTATGCTTTTATTAACTTTTAGAGAGAGAGGAAGGGAGAAGGAAAGATAGAAACATCGATGAGAGAGAAACATCAATCAGCTGCCTCCTGGATGCCCCCTACTGGGGATGTGCCCTGACCAGGAATTGAACCGGCAACCTCTTGGTGCATGAGTCCATGCTCAACCACTGAACCACACTGGCCAGGCAATATGTTTGTCTTTTATTTATTTTTTCCATCTTCATTGAGATATAATTGACATATAACATTGTGTAAGTTTAAGGTATATAATGTGATAATCTGATATATATATATGTATATATATATACACACACACATATATTGTGAAATCATTACCACAATAAGGTTAGTTAACAATTCCATCATCTTGCAGTTACCATTTGTGTCTGTGTATAGTGAGAACCTTTAAGATCTCTCAGCTACCTTGAAATACACAATACACCAAGTTTCTTCATTCTAAGTAGATCACATTTTATTGGCATCAGTGATAATATAACTCAGTGAGAACACATGTTCCTGGAGCTTAAAAATTCCTGTCTGTCCTTCATAAGTCTTACCTCAAGAAGCTCATCCTCTGGCTGAAGGAGGCTCAGCGTGTCAACAGGACCACCTGGAACGATCGAAGAGATATAATGATGCCCATCAAAGGAATCCACTTCCATGCCAAGCCTCAGAGTGTGAATGGGCAGGAGCTGTAGCAAAATACAAAGCAATAATATCAAACACCATGAGGACACATCTGGCTACTAATCCTCCATCAGGTATTTGACAGAAAAGCCCCACCCCTTAAGTCCGATCACCAAAATCCATAGGAAAACCAGCCTCAAGTAAAATGTGAGGTTGTCTTCTTATTCTCATTCCTCTTCTCATTTTAGATTTCCTGAGAATAAAGAAGCAGATGTACAAAGTTCTGCCTTCAGTTCTAAGCTCTGGCACTCCAACCTCCCCAAGTTCCCAGTGTCAATTGTGCATTTCACTTTTCTGCAGGGTTTCCCATCTCCCAGAACACCCTAACTCCTCTTTATCATCTCATTAACTTCCACAAATGCTTCAAAACCAAAACAGTGTCACTTCCAGAAAGCACTCCCTGATATCTGAGTTAATCTGCCTCCAATACTGCCCTGTGCACACTGCCAACACAGCTCACTAGACTGTGTTCAAAATTTCTGTTTTCTTGATTGTTCCCTCTGCTTGAGTACAGAGTCATTTATTTCTCTCTGTATCATTTATCTTTATAACCTCAAGCCCTAAAACAGTTCTAGGCACTAAACATGGGCTCATTAAATGTTATTTGACTATAATTGAATTTTTTAAGTTAAAAACAATTATTTGAACTAATCCATGAAAGATGGTACCTCATTTGAGATATCCTTCTTAAATACAAACAACTTCTAATTTGTGGAGAGGTATGGGTGTGTAATAGGAGAGGTAACCATTATTCTATCATGAGATTGATGCTGTTGGTTTAAAAGGATTTATGAGCTAAGAAATGTGTCAAGAGCTAAGAATCTAGCCAATGCCAATGTAAAGAGATGAGTGTCTTGGTGTCATTGGCTGGGAAGGTCAAAGGCATTCACCAAATTCCATGCCTTTGGCTTTCAAAGACTGAGCTAATAATTTCTCATTATTAGCTTCTTTCTTAGTCAATTATTTAAATAAGCACTCAAAAATTTCAGCGGCTCTATAAATTCAAATATGGAAAATGGTTCTAATTATGATTTCTATTTCCTACATTAATAGTCTGAGTATCTACAAATACCAGGTCTACCTCTCACTGTATACTTGATAAGGAGAAAGCCCCACATAAGATGGCAATGCATCCACAACATAGCTCTTTCCTTCATATTCCCTATTCTCTGTGACCTCTGAGCTTGTCACCTCCCGTTAGTCATCTGCTCTGAGACCCCAGAGTTCCACAGGCCTTGCCTCAGACACCACCTGGGGTTCATTTTCCATCCCACTACAGACAGACAGACAAATCTGAAGTGGCAAGCAGTTCAGCTGACTAAGACCTCAATGACTTCAAATAGGCATAAATGACTATTGGTCTTGAGCTAATTTTCTGAAAAGTAAGTGCTCTTGACCACTAAGTATCTCACATTCGACAGCCACCTCTGGCAATAAGATGTCTAGCACTCTAAATGAAAGACTCAGAGTGTGTGAGCTAAGAAATAGTTCTTATTCCCTCTTTCTGATTTCTTTATTTCTCACTGCTGCCACCTTATTCTCTTGTCGAGTCATTGTACCAAATCTGTATACCAAGCTAGGAGGAGACATTAATGTCATCTTCTTGAGTAGTAAAAGGTGAATAAAAATTCTCTGAGAAATGTTTCTGTAATTACAATTTACCCACCCATCTAGGCCAACTCTCTTCTTCTGTTTATGAACCAAACACTAGGGCAGAGTGGTCAGTGGGTCTGCCCATACATAAGTCATCTCTAGTGCAGTGCTGAAACCTGCTCCTAATAGCAGATTATCCAATTTTCAGGAATTTTGCAAGCTAGTTGTTAAATATACCTATTATTAAAAATTAGATTACATAAAGTTGTAATTAAATAAATACTAAAATAAATGTAATAAAATACTCAAATGTAATAAATGTACTCAAAACCTACCACTTCTTAATTATTTTTAACATATTTTATCCCTGTTCTTGAAATGCTTCTATCTGTTATATATGTATGGTAGAAATAATCTCTAAAAACTTAGAGACCACTGAAGGGGTGAACAATTGAGAAAGATGAAACGATGATTTGTTCAGTTGCTAAATGCAGCTGGAATAAATAATAAAAGTCCTGCTCCCACAGAGAAACCTGAAACAATGAAATGCAATTGTGAATTCCGTCCCAACTCAGTGGTTTCAGTGACATCAGTTGAGTAGCTTGAATACTATCATGCTGGCACTGTTTATACCACAGGTATGGGTATCTGCTACAAATTAAAACTGGTTTTTTTTTCCCTTTTTGAGAGCTAGGTTTTACCAGCATACCATTCATCCGCAATCTCATTTGAGCATGCTATCTAGCATATATTTATAGGATATAAACTATGTGCAAGGATTTGAATTATGAGCTGGAATTATAGGATGAATGAAAGAAACAATCTCTACCCTTATGGAACTAACATCTAGTGTGGAGACAGACAATAAACAAGCAAGAAAGAAAACAGATACATGCAAACAAATAAGTAAACAAACAACTCACCAACAAACAAGTGAAAAATAAACAAATAATTACTAATTGTGACAAGTTAAGCAGAGGCTTAACTATGAAGGAACTAATAGAGGTCGAGACATTGGACGTAATTGGTGCAGGCCATTATGGAAAGTTGGTCAGAGTAGGTTTCACAGAGTCGGGGACATATTTAAGGTGAGACTTGAAGGATAAGAACATTTTAGCCCTACAAAGATACTACATTTTAGCCCGACAAAGATCCCTCTGCTGGGGGATGCCCTGTAAGGGAAAAGAATTAATTGCTAAGTTTTCAATAACTGAGTAGGTAGTGGTAGCAATTTCTGCATAGAAATAAATGCAACAAATTAAAACAAACACATTGTACAGAGAGAGAGAGAGAGAGAGAGAAGAGAGAGAGATGTTTGCTATTTATATAATAACTAGAGGCCCAATGCACAAATTCCTGCATGGGTAGGGTCCAGCCAGCCCGCCCTGATCGGGCCGATTGGGCTGAGCCGGCCAGGAGGAGGGGACGCGGGAGGTTGGCCGGCCGGCCCTGCCCCTGGTAAAACTCCTGCTCAAGGGGACAATTTGTATATTAGCCTTTTATTATCAGGATGTGTCTCCCATAAAAAAAGAAAAGGATTAAGTAGAGAACTGATTCCAATCTCCTATTCCAGCCCTCTGCCAACCCTGCTCCATTGACAGGGTTGACCCCACATCCATGGAATAATTGACATCAAGAATTGGTTGAAGCACTGAGGAGCAGCTGAGGCTTAACCATGGAACCCCTTGCCCACCAGACACAAGTCTCTGCCCTTCTGGGCTATTCCCAGCATGTATCTATAATCACCACATGCTCCCTAGTAACTTTAAACCATGAGTGAGACACACATGCTCCATCTCTAATCATGCTGAGCAAATAAACCAGAAATGATGTTTACAAAATCTGTCAATCTGAAAGGGGCCTACCTAATATTAGTTCTGAATCTAAATCTGAGTACAGCTGGGTTTCTGAGACTTCCCATTACATTGCTGCAGGCTTCTCCGCAGGAGCAGGGCTGTTTAATTACCTGTCTCAGCTGCATTTAGCAACTAAACAAATCAACCATTTCATCTGCCTCTCTCAGTTGTCCACCCCTTTGGTATTCTGGGTTCTTAGAGAGAGAGCGGAAAGTGCTAAAATGACAGGAGCGGGTGCAACAGACAGATGATTGATGTCTTCACACACATCGCATATTACGCTTTTTGATGCTTATTCAATGTGCTTTGCATGGGGTCCTATTGAAGTTGACAAGGCTAATGAGCAGCAGGATTGTCATGATTCTGATATGACAAGTAAAGGATGCAAGGAAATGTATCCAAGGAACGTGTGACCATGGTGTGATTTACTGTCAGTGCTAAGATGATAAAAATCAAATGTGATCAAGAAACCTATAGGCCTTCAACCCATGAGTTGGAAAGACCTGTCATGAAATAAACCACAGCTCATTCATTTTGCTAAAAGCTCTACTTTTAGGACCCTACAACAAGATATCAAAATACTCAAGTGGGAATATGAATGATGTTGCTTCGGGGGGGATGGGGAGGGGAAATTCTGGAAAGGAATGAATATGTCAGTGGGATGGGGGAGAATGCTTCCAAAAATGATGAACTCAAAATAAAATGGAACAGAAAGAACCCTATGATTAGTTCTGATGAGAGGATATTAAATAGCCATTTATGTTTAGAGATTAGGGTGAAAGAGGTACTATATATGCCACAAATGAAAAACAAACTCCCCAAGAATGAGGCTACAACTTTTAAATTAAGGGTGAAACATAGCATAATGACCTCCAAAGTTAGGTGTGTTCACTCAGATGATGCAAGACAAGCCATCCATTAGAGCTTGATTTATATATTAGTCTTTCTCGCTCATCTAAAATTTTAATCCTGGAGGCTCAAAACGTGCACAGTGTGTGCTCTGTCATACGGAAATATATTAAAGGTTCTCTTCAGTTTCCTAACACCAAGGTCAAGTGTCTATTGTCACTTATATCACTTTATATATATCATTTATGTTACTGTGTAGCCCATGTGATATCTGAGCTTTTGACACGTGATCTAACACTTTGCACTTACGACTCTATCTCGCCCTTTACTCATATTTCCTCCACCTGGAATATCAATTGTTCCTATTTCTGCAAACCCATTTTTCCAGGGTATAGTTCAAATGCCATCCTCCCAATAAACTCCGTTCATCTGTCTTGAAGAAGTAACGCCTCCCTCCTTAAATACACATAAGGCATTTTAGCAACACCTGAGCAATAATTCTCAATGGAGCGAGGCAAGGAAGGCATGACAATTGCCTTCAGGGACCTCACTGCAAACCGACAGAATCAGAGTCCTGGTAAGAGGAACAAATAGGGTCCTTAGTATTTTGAAAAAGGTCCCCTGACGTTTCTGATAGGCCATCTGTCCTCATTGATAACCACTGTTTCTATAGTTATTTGACCAGCAAAGCATACGACTCCATGTGTGAGAATTGTAACAGAGTTTGGTTGCCTCTGGGGAGGAGCACAGGGGGAGTGGGATGAGAGGAAAGCTTACTTTTTGCAGTGCATACTTCAGTAACTTTTAAATTTTGCCCATATATTATCTATTTTTGTTTTGCCCATGTATTATCTACTCAAACGCATAAAAAAAATGGCACAGATTTAGAAGCCAAATACTGTAACTCTTGATTTGTTTTTCTGATTTTCCCACTTACTAGCTACATTGATCTTAGGCAAGTCACTTTATCTAACTGACACTCAGTTTCCACATATTAAAAAAGAAAAGGAGACTGACCTGCATGGCTCAGTGGTTGTCAACCTATGAACCAGGAGGGCACGGTTCGATTCCCAGTGAGGGCACATGCCGGGTTTGTGGGCTTGTCCCCAGTAGGGGGATTGCAGGAGGCAGCCGATAAATGATTGTCTCATCATTAATGTTTCTATCTCTCTCTCCCTCTCCCTTCCTCTCTGAAATCAATAAAAATATATCTTTAAATGAAAAGGAGTTAATAGCTGCTAACCAATAGGGTAATTGTGAGAAATAAAGGAGAGCATGTATTTAAAGCAAAGAACTGACCTAGTATCCGATGCCCACTGCAACTCCCGGAGGGTCCAGTCATCCCACTGCCTTAAAAATTGCACTTACTGCCCAGCTGGTGTGACTCAGTTGGTTGAACATTATCCCATGCACAAGAGGTCACCGGACTAATTCCCAGGCAGGGCACATGCCAGGGTTTTGAGCTCGATCTCCAGTAGGGAGCATGTTTCTCTCTCATCAATGTTTCTATATCTCTCTCTCCCTTCCTCTCTCTAGTAAAATCAATAAAAAGATTTTTTTTTTAAAAATTGTATTTACTCTTATATAGTGAAAAGGAAACTCACATTTTAATGCCCTTCCTAAATCATATTCTCTAAATCCAGAGAATATGATTTAGAAAGGAAATAAAGCGAAATTTGTCAGTCTGTCTTGTCAAAACCAGAGAACAGGAACTGGTATTTTTGTTTCCCACAGTGGGGATATTGCTAATGCTCACTGCATATCACAATTGATGGCCAGCAGAAAGGTCACTGGAAAGAACTTTAATGCTTCTTCCTCACAATGCTGTGATTATCGTAATAGTAAACAGTTGCCAACAAAGCCATCCCTAAAAGTGCAAGTCTCCCCAGATGCGGGAAAACCATTCTTGTGTCATGATTAACAGCTTCCTAGAAGCAGTACAGCTAATGCTCAGCCACTGTAAAGTACTTTCACCTCCCTTTTCCCCCACAACTCCACTGGCCCACAATATATGAAGATGCTTCTTGAGCCATAATCCCTTTAAGGGTGGTGGCTAGGAGGTGGTAACCGGAGTGACCATCTACAGACAGCTAGAGCCTTAGGAACACCAATGAGAGCCATGAAACATGATTTTCCTCACCAGAAAGTTGATGGGGCAGAGGAAAAACCTGCAGCTTTGACCTCAGATAAGACACTACCCTGCTTCAATCCTTCCACTGCTGTTACCTGACACTGATGACAAAGCACAGGCTTACCACCGTGGATCTTGAGGCCCTAAAGCACCTGCCTCAATTGACAACACTTGTCTCTCTACTTAGTTTGACCCAGACACTCTGAAACAACCTCCATTCCTCCCACATGCTGGCCCCTTCCTACTGATCACCTATTTCCCAACTCACCTGTTCTCATCCTTTGTGCCTCAGCCAAAGAGCCTCTTCCTGGCTCTCTCTAAAGTGCTCCACCCCCAGGTGTGCTCGGACCACCCTGTTTGTTCCTTTGCATCACCTCTTACAATATACAACCATCTTACTGAGTTATTTTTGTTTATTATCAATCCCCTACCCAAGCCCAGAATCCAAGCTCTATGGGAACTTTTCCATTTTGTTTTCCCCAGTTGGTAGAAGTGTGGGATACTGTTGGAGTTCAGTAAGTATTTCAGGAAGGAGGGAATTAATGAATGAATGTGCTCTAAGCTGTAACCTGCCTCTGCTATTATCTAGCTGTACAATTTGGAGCAAACTTTAGTATTCTCATCTGTAAAATGGGTTTTGATAAGCTAGTTTCCTTTACATATTGTAAGGAGAAATAGAAGCAACTAAATTAACTAAACTAAACTTCTAATATTAAGAGGATTTTTAAAAATCATTCATCAAAATAAATAAATAATTTGTGGACATTTAAAATTAAGAAATCAATATTAAAAAGTAAATATATGTGATGATGTTATGTAGAAAAAGTGTGCAGCCCTTCTCTCATACATTTATTATACAAAATGTTGGGTATACCAACTATAAATACGAAAACATCTACAGATAACTAAATATAAAAAAATAATGCAATTGTGGGTAATTTTTCTTCCAGACCAAAAAAATTAAATTAAAAAAACACATTTTGCCACAACAAAATTTCAATTAACAATTAAATGTTTCATAATAGCTTATAAAAATTGCTTTTAAAAAGGAGCCTTTAAAAGGTCACAGACTAAAAGTACATGAAACGTACAACTGGGGAAAAATTACAATTTATTGAATAATTCCTATGTGTTTGCACTAAGCTACATTAATTAAGTCATATCTTAAATATATTTATTTAATTACCTACAACCTAGTATTTTTGTTCATACTATGTAGAAGAAAAATTAGGCTGCTATTTCACCTTCTAAAGTGTTTCCCCAAATGTCACCTTCTTAATGAGGCTTTACCTGGGCAACCTTTCTAAAATTGCCAACCCACGCCCTCCTAAATTCCTTATCCATTTTCCCTGCCTTAATATTCTGCATGGCATATATCGCCCATACTATGTAACTTACTTATTTTCTATATTCCCTCACTAAAATATAAGTCCTACAGGGCAGGGATATTTTTCTGCTGTGTCCTCTTCTGAAAGCCCAGTAGAGGACCATAGAGAAGATATTTAAATGTATAAATGAATGAATAATGAATGAATGAATGAATGAATGAATGAATGAGTGAATGAACAGCTGAATGTACTGGTGAGTTTCTATCAGGTGGTTCATAAAGTCTGTTGAACTCAAAGCCCTTCTACACCTTTATACTAGAGTTACTGAGTACAATATATACATACATAATATATATTGCATATATAATATATAGGTATAATGGACAGAAGTTGATCTGGGAAAATAAAATTAGTGAGACTGGTGACCGGAACTAGGAAATAAAGGTGAGAGAACACTTTCTTTCTAGAGGAAAACTGGCATTTTTTTAAGATGTACACAAAGTACAGTTATTATCCTTTTTTTAACATATTACAGAATATGATGATACAGGGTTTTACAGCTTTGAAATGGGAGGACAAATGACTGAAGCTAAACTGCATGATAAACTGAGCCTGAGCTAAGCCATGTTCTCCACCAAGGACAACTCTTGAGCTCTAATGCTATATGGGGAGGTAGGCTAAAAACTAATCAGGAAACCACTGAAGAGCAAAGCAAAGATTTCAGAGACCCAAAATACTAAGGAGATAGAAATGGAGACCAGGACCAGGAGGGAAAGGGGATTGGTAAATACCCGCAGACTCATGTGGAGTGCCTGGAAGCCTATGTCTTAGAAGAAAAGGCAAGCTGGACAGGGCCTGAACCTCACAATGTCAGGCATTCAATCAAATTACAACATGATGAGAAATACAACCAAACAACCACAGCCAGAGAAAACATCAAACAGCAGAAACACATCTAAAGTTGATCCAGATAACAGAATTAATTATTTAAAGTCCTTATAAACTACTAGAGGCCCAGTGCACGAATTCGTGTGTGGGTGGAGTCCGGCTGGCCCGCACCAATGGGGGTCCATCGGGCCTGGCCAGCCAGGGAGAGGGGCCGTGGGTGGTTGGTGGCCGGGGGAGGGCCGGCCGGGGGGGTGGGATGGCCATCAGGGCCCCAATCAGGCTGGTTGGCTGCTGCAGTGCGCATCATAGCCACCAGTCTCTCTGGTCATTCTGCCATTGCGGTAGCTGGGCTTTTATATATATACTAGGGGCCGGTGCATGAAATTCGTGCACTGGGTGTGTGTGGGGGGGGGAGGGGAGTGTCCCTCAGCCCAGCCGGCCCCCTCTCACATACTGGGAGCCCTCAGGCGTTGACCCCCATCACCCTCCAATCACAGGATCGGCCCCTTGCCCAGGCCTGACGCCTCTGACAGAGGTGTCAGGCCTGGGCAGGGGACCCTCATTTCCCCCCATCACTGGTTCTGCCCCCAGCCCAGGCCTGATGCCTCTGGCCCAGGCGTCTGGCCCGGGCAGTGGGGACCCCCAGACCCCTCCGATTGCTGGCTCTGCCCCTTGCCCAGGCCTGATGCCTCAGCCAGAGGCGTAGACCCCCATCACCCTCTGATCACCTGATCGGCCCCTGGCCCAGGCCTGATGCCTCCGCCAGAGGTGTCAGGCTTGGACAGGGGACCCCCATCACACCCCGATCACTGGCTCTGGCACCCGCCCAGGCCTGAGGCCTCTGGCCCAGGAATCATGCCTGGGCAGGGGACCCCCATCTCCCTCTGATAGCTTGCTCCACCCCCCGCCCAAGCCTGACGCCTCTGACTCATGCTTCAGGCCTGGGCAAGGGGACCATCATATCCCCCCAATCCCCGGCTCCGCCCCCCACCCAGGCCTGATGCCTCGGCCAGAGGAGTTGACCCTCATCACCCTCCGATCACCAATCACCGGATCGGCCCCTTGACCAGGCCTGAGGCCTCTGGCAGAGGTGTCAGTCCTGGGCAGGGGACTCTCATCTCCCCGCGGTTGCAGGCTCTGCCCCTGCCCAGGCCTAACACCTCTGGCCTAGGTGTCCGGCTCGGGCAGCGGGGACCCGCAGCTGCAGCGGCCCCGCGATCGTGGGCTCCGCTTTAGGCCCAGGCAAGGGACCCCTAGCTCCCAGGGCTGCCAGCTTCTACCGTGCCCAGCTCCCATCGCTGGCTCCACCCCTACTTCCTGCTATCACTGGCCAGGGCGGCAAAGGCGCCTGATTCTCCGATCATGGCTGGGGGGCAGGGCAAAGGCGGCCTTTGCCCTGCCCCCCAGCTCTTAGCTCCCCCCTGGGTTTCCGATCACTGTCAGTGGCAGGGGGCTTCTTCCTGCTTTCCCTTTCGCCTCCCTGCATTGTGCCTACATATGCAAATTAACTGCCATCTTGTTGGCAGTTAACTGCCAATCATAGTTGGCAGTTAATTTGCATATAGCCCTGATTAGCCAATGAAAAGGGTATTGTCGTACGCCAATTACCATTTTTCTCTTTTATTAGTGTAGACTAGAGGCCTGGCGCACGAAATTCATGCACAGGTACGGTCCCTAGGCCTGGCCTGTGATCAAGGCCATCTTCCCCAGCTGTTTGCAGCCAGCCCTGCCCCACCACCACCACCCATCCCTAGTTACCCTTTCTCCATCGGGTGATTGGTGCCTGATGGCCGGGGGGAAGGGACCAAGAGGTCGACTGTTCCTGCCCAGTCACCGGCCCCACCCCCGCCGTAGGTTGCAATCATGCGATCGGAGCCTGCCAGCCAGGGAAAGGGACTGAGAGGTGGTCAGTGCACCTCATGGTGACTGGTCCAGTGGTTGTTCCGCTGTTAGGGTCAATTTGCATATTACCATTTTATTATATAGGATAGTTGATTAATATCTTCAAGAAATGGCAAAAAAGATGGCATATACAGATTTTTTAAATGGAGAATTCCAACAAAAGAATTATAATTTAGAAAGAAATACAACAAACTCTAGAATAGAAATCTATAACTAAAAGTGAGGACTCAATAGATGGGCTTTAGCAGCAGATTAGGAAGAGAGAATTCAGTTAACTTGAAGATGGTTAAATAGAAAATATCTGATATCTAAAAGTTTAGTGTAAATTAAAGTACAATGTTAGGGGAAAAATCATTGATTCATATGCATGATAAATAAGAAAAAAAGACTACTATGTGCTTATAATTACTCTAGGCATATCATATTTGATTTCTATAGATCCCATGAGGCAGATATTAACTATTACTATCTCCTTTTACAGACAACAAAACTGAGCCATACATTTTAGGTAATTTTACAAGCTAGTGAGTGGATAAGCCCAACTTTGAACTTGGGCAGTTTGGCTCCAGATTCAATGTAATCAGTAAACTATACTACAGTAATTAATAACAGTTGTTTATATTTCTTACTCTCATTTTGAATTAAATCCTTCTTAATATATTTAATAGAATTAGTAATTAGTGACAACTCTAATGGAATATAAGGATGATTTTGTAAATATTTTTAAATTAACTAGAAGTTGTGCCCTGTTGCTTTCCTATTTCACATCTGAGGAAAGCTTGGCCAGTGGGCTCACACAGGCACAGCAAGGAACTAACTCAAAATGCAGGTTATCTTAGAATAAAAGAAATACTCTCACCAGTGTCAGCCTTGAAAATTTAAACCTAAAAAATAACAGCACATTTAATAAAAAATTATGGAAGAGAAGTATTCATCACAAATACTCAAAGAAAGAAATGGTAGAACTATTTGAAGAAATAACGTCTTACAAAACCCACATGGGACATGAAAAACACATATTGAATACTGCAAGCGACAGCATGAAATAAATAAATAGATGGCATACCCGATAGAATTATTTCAAGCTGCAGAGACTAACTCTGTCATGATCCTAAAAAGAACATGTCAACAAATTTTAAAAAAAACAAACACAATGGCCTACAGACTGGAAATGTTCAATATATATCCTAGTCTCAAGAAAGAAGATGCAAGGAGTACAATAATTCTAGGACCATCACTCTAATTTCCCCCACTAGCACAGAGATGCTCAAGGTATGCAGCAAAGGCTTTTACTCTTTAAGGAACAAGAAATGCCAGATGGTCATGCAGCAGTCAGAAAAGGAAGAGGCAATGGTGACCGAATAGCAAGCATTTACTGGATACTAGAGTGCTCCAAAGAATTTCAGAAGACAGCTAGTCTGTGTTTCACAGACTACATTGAACCGTTCAGTTGCATCAACCTTGAAAAGCAGTGGGATGCTCTGAAAGAAATAGGCGTGCCTAGGCACTTATTGTCTTGAGGTGTAACCTGTATTGTGGACAGAATATGGAGAGACAGAATGGTTTCCTGTAGACAAAGATGTCAGATAGGATGCATTTTATCTCCCCATCTGTATAATCTGTACACAGAACATACCATACAAAAAAAAAACCTGGGCTAGACTCGGAGAAAGGAGAAGTGAAAATTGGTGGAAGAAATATCAATAACTTAAGATATGCAGGTGACAACATCTTATTGGCAAGAATAAGCAATGATTTGAAATGACTTCTGATGAGAGTGAAAGCAGAAAGTGCCAAAACAGGACTGCATTTGAACATTGTGAACACAGAAAAAATACACAACTTTAACCTAGACAAGAAAGACATTGAAATTGTTCAAGATTTTGCTTGCCTTCGTTCAATCATCAATTCAAATGAAGACTGCATGCAGCCAAGAAATCAAGAGAAAACTGAAACTCAGACGGGCAGCCATGGAAGAATTAGGGAAGATGTGTCCTTAGAGACCAAGGCTAAGATCATCCACACCCTGGTGTACCCAATTACTATGTACAGATGCGAAAGTTGGACAGTGAAGAAGGCAGATAGGAAAATAACTGATTCATTTGAAATATGGTGTTGGAAGAGAGTCTACAGATACCCTGGACAGCCAGAAAGATGAACAAGTGGCTCCTAGGGCGAATTAAGCCTAACCCACTGCTGGAGGCAAACTGACAAAACGGAAGCCGTCCTACCTCAGACACATCATAAGAAGGCAGGGTTCTTTAGAAAAGGCAGTAATGCTAGGGAAAGGGAAGGCAGCAGGAAAAGAGGAGGACCAGCTATGAGATGGATTGGCTCCATAAAAGAAGCTGGAGGGCCCTAACTGGTTTGGCTCAGTGGATAGAGCATCAGCCTGTGGACTGAAGGGTCCCAGGTTTGATTCCGGTCAAGGGCATGTACCTTGGTTGCGGGCTCAATCCCCAGGAGGGGGTGTGCAGGAGGCAGCTGATCAATGTTTCTCTCATTGATATTTCTCTCTATCCCTCTCTCTTCCTCTCTGTAAAAAATCAATAAAATATATTTAAAAGAAAAAGCTGGAGACATGAGCCTATAGGAATTGAGCTGGGCTGCCGAGGGCAAGACATTGAGCACATCACACACCATGCAGGGGTCCTCAAACTTTTTAAACAGGGGGCCAGTTCACTGTCCCTCAGACCGCTGGAGGGACGGACTATAGTTTTAAAAAAAAACTATGAACAAATTCCTATGCACACTGCACATATCTTATTTTGAAGTAAAAAAACAAAACGGGAACAAATACAATATTTGTATTTGCATGTGGCCTGCAGGCCGTAGTTTGAGGACTACCGCATGGGGTCTCCAGGAATTGGAGCCAATTTATCAACTTGTCACACACACATAGGACAGCAGAGTTTAAGCTGGGCTCAGCTCATATACCCCATGTGGGGTTACAGTATAATTTTTGAAACTATTCTGACAAGAAAACTTACTTACCTTTCTCATCATTTGTCCGAGAAAGCCACCTAGGTGGCTACTCTAAGTTTTAATTCCCTGGCTGTTGATTAGCCAGAACAGGAACTATAAAATTAATTTGTAGTGAGAGGATACTAAAAACGGTAAAAGTTACCTTCTGGCGTTTCGCCATTAGAAATAAAGCTCTCACTATAAAATTTTTTTAAGTTCAAGAAAAAACATTGCTTGTACTCAGAAGATAAACCACTTTTCTGTCCTTAAACATCTGGACCTGAAGGGTTTTTTAAAGTCTATATTTGTGGTCTTGATTTTTAGAAAACCTTAAAAAGGCCTTCTTATAAAATCTGAAAAGCTTACACACACTTTGCACAATGTTACTCTGTGTACGACCTTGAAGGTGGGCAAAGCAGTCAAACCTGAGTTTTTGGTTTCTGGGAAGTGGTAGCAGGGACCCCACGTGCTTCCCAAGCATAGCTCACCATCCCCTTTCATAAGTGAGAACTTACCACATTTCCAGAAAACGTCTAAGACTAAATTCTGGAAACTTTAGGTTAGAGCACTACTTTAGTTTCTTCGACAAGAACTTAGAGAAAGTTCTTCCAACAAAAAAATACTGGTAACTTTAAAAAGAAAAATAATGCTTACCTTTGAACATTTCTGTAACTCAGCATCATCTGCAATCTGTGTGTCCAAAGTAGCAACCTAAATTTACAAGAAAAAATATATTCAATATTTGTAAAAGCATAACTTTATTTCTTCCTAGGTTTCCTGGGAAAAAAATCTATCTGTAAAATCTATGTTCCATGTGAGAGAATGCACCTGACCTGCATTCTAATCTCTTTCCTATATTTCTGAACTCCGTAAGTATAACACATAATGTAAATTTCAGAGAATATTTGCTTTTCTGTTGTTCTCTTTTCCCCTAAGTTATTCAAAAGTTGAACCGAAAGGTGATGGGCAAATACATACTCTATTTTTTTAAAATCCACGATCCCTAAAATTTTAATATAATCCTCCATTATATTGACACCATAAAAATTTCATTCTTGCCCTAACTGGTTTGGCTCGGTGGATAGAGCGTTGGTCTGCGGACTGAAGGGTACTAGGTTCAATTCTGGTCAAGGGCATGTACCTCAGTTGTGGGCACATCCCCAGTACAAGGTGTGCGGGAGACAGCTGATCGGTGTTTCTCTTTCATTGATATTTCTAACTCTTTATCCCTCTCCCTTCCTCTCTGTAAAATATCAGTTAAATATATTTTTAAAAAAATAATAATAACAAGACCCAAATATATGTTGGCTATAAAAAAAATTCATTCTTTTGACAAAATCAAGAGTCTGGTCAGGTTTAGTTTTAAATTCTGGCCTTAAAACCAAGTTTGCAAGGTCAGTGAAGTCAGACAAGTGTGGAAAAAGTAATGTGTCTGACTTTCCCCAGCAAGTTCAGACCATCTCTCTAGGAGAAATGGCTGGCAAGGACACAAAAAGGAAGACCTGGACTAGTGGGAGGCTCATGGAATACCTAAAGCTTTTAATCCTGGCCTAAAACTATTGTTCAAAGCTCCAATGGTGGACACCCACAGAAATGAATGGCTTACAAGCAAAATACTTTACTGATGATTTGCATCTGTAAGTTGTTAATAAAATATGATGCATCTGGAGGGAGGAGATAAGTTAACGATCCAACTAAAGCTTTTAAAAGTACTGCAGATAAGTAGATGCTGGAAGAAAATAATATGAAAAACACTGGAGTACATGTATGCATGCCTTCATTCATCTTGCCTGACTTCTTTCTGCTCTTCATTCTTCAAAACAAGCTACAACTCTTAATGAATAAGCTGTCACTTTAAATTTCCAACCTCAAATTCTGTCCCCTCTTTCTAGCCCCTCTGTTGTAACCTCTCCATATGATAAATGATATCCGGAAGGGTAGTTGTAAGGAGGATAACCTTTCAACAAAAAGGAGCTCATCACAAAACGGGCCATTTATAAATACTGATACACCATATTACTTTGGATATCAAACCATAAAGGATGATAGCCCAGTCATTTCCTAGGTGATAGCCTAATGACAAAATAGCATTCAAAATCTATGAAGTAAAGAAGCAAGTAGTCTCTGAGGACTGATATGCAAGTATAAAATTAGCAAGAAGAGAATGTATGAACTGTTTTGACTCATCTTAATGACACCGGAAAATTTCTGACTATAGTGGCTGCATATTCTGAATGGAGAAGAGAAATGAAAAATCTCCAACCAGCCAACAAGTACTACTAATGATAAACGTATGTAAGAAAATGTTAATGACAATAGAAATTGAATAGAATATTTTATTACGAACGTGTTTAGTGAACACGGTAGAGACTTTTTAAGCACAGATTTCTGCTTTCATGTGGATTCATATGGGGAAATGGAATCAATCCCTTACTCAATGAATCTAATAACAGGTGAAAGGAAGTCTAATGGACCACTGGCACTATAAACTTATACCTAACCTAAATTACTTCCTGTTCTCCCAAATACATTTGATAATCATTCTTTCATTTTTCTCATAAAACTGTAAGATTCTTTGTGAAACATAGGGCTAATATTCACATCCCTTTCAGTGTACAATAAAACAAACAGATCATAAAAGCAATCATAAAAATGCCAGCAATTTTTAAGCAGCTGAGATAGGTTATAAATTTAAAGGCAAGTCCTCTCTCTCCTAACATTTTTCTGCCTATTGTCGACCTAAATGGTTTCAGCATGAACTGAGGGTCTGCTAATTGTAACTGAAACTTGTGTGCAGTCCTTACGTGTTCTTATAGCTTAAAATGCAAAAATAAATAAATAAAAATCAATTGATTGATTTAATAGGAAAGAAAGGCAGGAGGAAATAATAAGGACAGGCTGGCTACTCTTTGACTATCCCATTCCTTTAAATTGTAATGGTAAGGGCTTGACATGAAATGAGACATGAGTGTTTTTTATTTGAAGATTTTAACATACCATTACTTCATAATCGGGGCCCAGTATGTTTTCCCATCTCGATTTCAGCTCATTTTCTGAAAAGTCAGGGGCTCTTTCTGGGTTAAAAAAGAAATTAAAAAAGGATGTTAAAGATGTTAAAGATGTTAAAGCTACTGTGAGCCAAGCGCACTACTTAATTCTTCAATAATAGCAGTTTCCATAAATAAAATGGAAATAAGTAAAATGAAAATGCATTAACTTAGACCTACTAGGTAATGTAAATCAGAAGTACCCTATAAGACTAATGGAAAAATGTAAAGACCGGCATGACCAAATTATGAAGGGGCTTTTGTTGTTAAGGAATACTGTAAAGGGAAGAAGTGATGAGGTATAAATGAAATTTGAATTACATACAGCTTATAAGTAAACATCCTTATAAGTCAAATGCATCTGGTTTTGCTTTATATAATATGTCAGGACAAACAAGGATTTAATTTAAATATTAATTATTTCAAAGCAGTACCTTCCACTCACCCATAGGAAAAGTAAAAACGCATCAAGCTATCTTTCCTATCAAGTAGGCATATCAACACAATCCATTCAGACTTTTCTCTTAGGTGGATATAAAGGCATGTCTGGTTTTAATTCAACCACTGAGTCCATGAGATTTAATATACAGTAATAGAAACTTTGCTTTTACTTTGGTCTTTGTGGTTTCGTTGTATCTTTAAGATTTTCTTACCTGACATTAATATTGCCTTTTTTACACAGGTAAGATGATGTTAAAGGGCTAAGACAGACTTTAAGTGTCTTGCCTGTCTTCCACATCAGCTTAGCCTGCAGCCTACCACACCGTTTGTACTCTGAATAATGCCTACTAGTCAAAAGTCAAAGTACTAAAACTATAATTTCAGATTATATTTATAGTAGTAGCATATAATAAACAAAACCCCACCTTTTTTCTTTAAGTTGAAGGAAAACTCTCAATTTTGTCACAAGATTAGACAAGTCACAGAACACTTATCACAACTGACATAACTATTTATCTAAAATCAAACAAAACTTGCAACATCAGCTCTTTCAGTCTTCAGCATGGACAGTTCATCTTGGATGCTTAATTACATAAACATAATTGCATAAAACTTAACTAAAACAGACTAACCTCAAAAATCAAAGACGAAGATTAATGAACACTGAAAAATTTAAATTACTAAATTTATAAAAGTATATCCATGAACTAACTATATGTTAGTTTACATTTCAGGGATAACTAACCAAAGATCCTATTAAAAACCAAATATCATTCTTGTGGGCTCTGCACCTTTGTGCCTACTTCTTGTTAACATTTCTATAAGAAATTACATTAAGAGTTCTACCATCCTGCCCATTAAACTTCTTCCAGCCAGCCAGTGTGGCTCAGTTGGTTAATCAACGTCCCATACACCAGGCGATTGCTGGTTCAATTTCTGGTCAGGGCACATGCCCCAGTGGGGGTCGTGCAGGAGGCAGCCCATTGATGTTTCTATCTTTCTCTCCCTCTCCTATCCTCTCCCTCCAAAATCAATAAAAACATATATTTTTTTTAAAAAAAATCTTCCAGACAACAGTTTCTTATTTGGTAAACTAATTTGAATAAAATTTGCAATGCCTTGGTTGAATTGTAAGCTTAAAAACATGATATTTAAAGATGATATTTCATATACATGTATAAAATAATGTTGCCATTTCCCCTTCAATTCTTTTTTTAAAATATATTTTTACTGAATTCAGAGAGGAAGGGAGAGGGAGAGAGATCGAAACATCAATGATGAGAGAGAATCATTGATCAGTTGCCTCCTGAATGCCCCCTACTGGGGATCAAGCCTGCAATCTGGGCATATGCCCTTGACTGGAATCAAATCCAGGATCATTCAGTCTGTAGGCTGATGCTCTATCCATTGAGCCAAACCGGCCAGGATCCCCTTCAATTCTTTTGATAATACTTTACATTTCAATAATAAAATGAAAGCACAGTCATGAGATTTAAAACAACACAAAATCTAAGTACCAGAGGAAAGAGATCAATTTCTTTTCAGCAGCTCAATAAATCCTAGGCTACACAAAATGATCAAAAAAATAAATAGTACGATGATCAGAAATTATTATTTCAATGGCAGTAAAGGGGAACAGAATATACCACCCCAAAATATGCCATTTTGACATGTAGGTTACTTTGAGCTGAAGGTAATAAAAACTCAACATACTCAGGAAAGAAGTTTGACCTCTCCCTTAACTACCTAAACGAATTTACATAGGGAGTCTAGCCCAGAAGAGCTATTACCATAGACAACTTTTTTTTTTATCTGAAAGACCTACCTGCATGGCAGGGCAAACTTCTAATTTACCAAACATCTGCCCTTCTTGAGGTCCTGTGAATTATCCTCTCCCCCCCACCCCCCCACTTTCAAGCTCAGGTTCCTATCCCATTCCTTAGCTCAGAATGGCATATACGCCTCACTTTGCTCTTGGGTCCCCCATTTTTATGGGGCTCCGCCACCTGAAATTTTCTCCTGCTAACCTGTCTTATGTCATTTAATTATTTATCCGGCTAAACAAACTGAAAGGGAAGAAGGAAAAAATGTTTCACCTCTGCAGCAAAAAAAAAAAAAAAAAAAAAAAAGGCTAATAACTTCATAGCTGTTGGAATATTTTGGTCTTACTCTCATTTGAAGTTCTATATACCCATGAAGAAAAATGTACTAAGATGGATCCAAAAAGAGAAAATAAAATACTTCTAAAAGTATTTCTAACTTCAGAATGTATTTGATTTCCACTGAAAAACCTATCTGGGTTCACTTGAATTTAAACAGCAAAGACTAACTACAATTCACTTGGTTCAAAAAGAACAAGATGAGCCCTAGCTGGTTTGACTCAGTGGATAGAGCGTAGGCCCAGGTTTGATTCTGGTCAAGGGCGTGTTGGAGTGCATGCAGGAGGCAACCAATCCATGCGTCTCTCTCACATCGATGATTCTCTCTCTGTGTGTCTCTCCCCCTCCCTTCTGCTCTCTCTCTCTAAAAAAAAACCAAAAAACAAAACAAAAAACCAATGGAAAAATATCCTCAGGTGAGGATTACCAAAAACAAAACAAAACACCCCAACAAGGTGAATTTCCAAATCATAGGAAAAATTTTAACCTGAATGAGGGATTACTCCTTCCTTCAGGCCACTCTTTCCTGAGAGAAGACAATCAAAATCAAAAGCCAAAATTTCTCTGGAACATGTGTGGTTTAAGTATTCCATTTCATTCAACTGACAAGGTCTTGCTGAGCACTTAGTGTAGGAGACTGTGTGGGACGGTTACTGAATATGCTTGCAGAACAGAGTCAGCTCTAGTAGCTGAGGGCTCAAAGTGCAAAGTAAAAGAACAAAGTTGCCTATCCGTTAAAAAGAAAAGTAAAAGACAAATATTTAGCTACCTGGCAATTTGATGAAACATAAAAAAATGTATACATTATTAATTTTTATGGTGAAAAGGAAGTACTTCTATATGTATACAGATAGCTATCCTATATAATAAAAGCCTAATATGCTAAGTGTCCGGTCATCTGGTGACCGGTCAACTGTTCAACCAATCAAAGCATAATATGCTAATGACATGCCAAGGCCGCTCAACCGCTTGCTATGGTGTGCACTGACCACCAGAGGGCAGACAGTAGACCGGTCAACCAGTCGCTATGACGTGCACTGACCACTAGGGGGCAGACACTCCAACCAGTGGGTTAGCTTGCTGCTGGGGTCTGGCCGATCAGGACTGGGCGAGACAGGGACAGACATGCCCTGGAGCCCTCCCACAGTCCTCTTCGGCCCTGATCGTGCACTGGTGGGTCCCTCAGCCTGGCCTGCACCCTCTCGCAATCTGGGACCCCTCAGGGGATGTCAGAGAGCCAGTTTTGGCCCAATCCCACAGGCTACTCCCCTTGGGAGGGCACCAGATACCGGGCTCATGGCTGGCAAGTGCTGCTATGGTGGCATAAGCCTCTCCTGATCAGGACTGATTGGGCACGAGCCCACAGCAGGGGCAGTGAGGCTGGAATGAGCGGGAGTGGCAGGTAAGAGCTGCAGGCGGCGTTGGACTGCGGGTTTTCACCCAATCCCCGCAGGCCACCCAGAAGGACCCCACCCATGCATGAATTCGTGCACTAGGCCTCTGGTATATCTATATCACTATTATACAAGCTAAAATATGCCGCAATTTAAAATTCTGACAAGATTAAAAATACTCATCATATACTAATAATAATGCATTCAAAATTAATATAAACAAAGAATAAACAACAATATGCTTGGTTCCCAACTGCCACAAGTGTTGTTGTTGATATTAAAAATACTCTCTGCCGAAACCGGTTTGGCTCAGTGGATAGAGTGTCGGCCTGTGGACTGAAAGGTCCCGGGTTCGATTCCGGTCAAGGGCATGTACTTGGGTTGCAGGCACATCCCCAGTGGGAGATGTGCAGGAGGCAGCTGATCGATGTTTCTCTCTCATCGATGTTTCTAACTCTCTATCCCTCTCCCTTCCTCTCTGTAAAAAATCAATAAAATATATTTTTTTTAAAAAATACTCTCTTTTATAGAGCCAAAATGCCTCTAAAACTCCTCACATTACATTAACTAAAAAGAGAGAAAAGGGTTAACAAATGAGAAAGTCAAACTGCTTTGAATTGAATGCTTTGTGCCTACCCAGTTTTTCTAAGGCTTGTATGTTGTCATTTTTTAGATTATCCATTCTTTCTTCAGTTTCCTCATCTTCAACATCCAAATTAGTTTCTGTGTCCACTGCTCCAGCTAGAGAGAAGGCTGGTGGTTTTGATGGTTCGACAACAGTTCCTAAAACAAGAATTGTACACTTGAATCACTAACAGCTAAAGGCCATATTTAAGTGAGCTTTTGCCCCTCCTGTTCTACTGTTTCACAACCTCATTACAAACATCTCAGGTAACTTAATAAATATGACTCCTTTATTTAAAATTTCATGTGTGATAACCAATCAATTCCTTAAAAAATAAATATGTTGGTAGTATTGAAAAGAATAAGGAAGTAGGCAGTGAGAAGAGAAAACCAAGGTAAAGTCAATGACAAAGCAGGAGTACGGATGGGGAATTCTTCTTGATTAAGAAACCAAAGAAACTTAACACATGCAATAAGTGCAATGCATTATCCGTTCATGATTTCATGGGATTTGTTTGGTGGGAGAAACAAGAGAAGCTACAATATATTTAGGGACAATTGGGAAAATTTAAGTATGTGTTGGGTATCTGGTGTTAGGGAATTACTATAAATTTTCTTTGGTGTGAAAATGACATTATGTTTACCTAAAAAATATCCTTCATTGTAAAGCTATAGTCTGAAGTGTGTAGGGCTAAAGTGTCATAATGTCTATGACTCATTCTGAAATGGCTCAGGGAAAAAACATGCTTAGATGAAGCAAATATGGCAAAATGATAGCTGCTGAATCTAAATAGTGGATATTTCATATATTATTTTTCAGTTTTTCTATGTTTGCAATTTTTATAATAAATGGTTAAAAAAGATAACCAGCTAAAAGTTCCTATGATCTTCACATGAGGTTTTAAACTACACATAGGATTTTTAAAAATCATAAATCCATTGATAAAAACTAAATGCACAGCCCAGGCTTGCGAAAGGAATGCCAGCTAGCAGCTACTAGTGTCACTGGAGAGAATGGTTACACACCAGAGTTTATAGTACAAAGCAGTATGATGATGTGATTGTGTGCTACAAAACATATACAAATAGATACACAAACAACTACGGAGGGGTGGGCAAAAATAGGTTAAGTTAGCAGCCATCATTATCTCAAAGATCCTATACAATAAAAGCCCAATATGCAAATTTGCAAATTGTCCCCTTGAACAGGAGTTTGACCGCTCGCTATGACATGCGCTGACCACCAGGGGGCGGCGTGGAACATGGCGGGGGTCAGCAACATGATGCTGGCAGCAGGCAGCAGTGGAGGTACTGCTGGCCCTGATGGGCCCTGATGAGAGCAGGACCGCAGCAGGATGGTGGAGCAGGTGAGCGAGCGGTGCCAGGCCAAGGCAGGTGTGAGCAGGGCCCAATCGCCCTGCCGATTGCCCCGAAGATGGCAACCAGTGGTGGTGGTGAGGCCTGATGACTCAGGTGGAGGGGGGCGCGTGGGTGCCCAGGGGCCCAGATGCTGCCCAGGGCCCAGAGGTCAGCTGGGACCTGCCCTTCCACCCCAGACGCTCGTGCTTCGATCACCAGCCAGGCCTAGGGACCACACCTGTGCACAAATTGCATGCACCGGGCCTCTAGTAAGTCATAAGGATATGAAAAAATAATAATAATAAGAAGAAAAAGATAAATAATACAATAAATAATAAATAATAAAATAAGAATAAACTGTTTTGCATACTCACAACTGTAGACCTATTTTTGCCCACCTCTATATAAGGTATACAAAAAGTAGGATTTACAGGAGAAAAAGTAAGATTTAGAATGCCAGAGGGAGCTATTGTGCAAGAGCTAGAATCTGTACAGTTTATTTCAGTAAAACAGACTTAAATGCTGTGTGGAAGGTATACCAAGCTTTGTTACATGGGCCAGAAGGCAAGGGTATAACCACTCCCCTACCTCACACAGTGGCCACACAAAAACAAATGATTACAATGGAGTGTGATAAATTGTACAACAGAGTGCTCTTCAAAGGGTGTAGTGAAACACACAGTAAGGACACCCAAAATATGGCAGAAGATGTGCAGATTTAGAGCCAAAACTTATCCCAATACAGATTTAAAATGTAGGCATGCCCAATAAAGAATTGCTAATTTGCCCTTGCTGATTTGGCTCAGTGGATAGAGTGTCTGCCTGCAGACTGAAGGGTCCCAGGTTTGATTCTAGTCAAGGGCACATGCCCAGGTTGCAGGCTCGATCCCCAGTGGGGGGTGTACAGGAGGCAGCCGATCGATGATTCTCTCTTATCATTGATGTTTCTATCTCTCCCTCTCCCTTTCTCTCTCTGAAATCAATAAAAATATATTTTTAAAAAAAGAGAATTGCTAATTCCCGGCTGACATACTTTATTTGATATAGCGGACTGAAGCCAAGGGCTAGATCAGAGCTATTAAAACCATTATATTGATATAAATATTTATGTAAACCTTTTAAGGTCAATATAGCATTTGTACAATTTGTACTATTTGAGCAATTTTAAATTTCATACATACAATGCAGTTGACAGGGCATCTGTCTTTCAGCAGCAAAATTTCCACTATTGCATAAACTTAAAAAGTTCCAATTTAATATAAATCAATAGCAGTTGAAAGCAAAGGCTTCCAGGCTTATTATACCTTCAGAGGAAGGGGAAAAAACAACAACTGTATTCATCTCCTGATAAATTCTAATAGAATTATTCCTTTCTCAGTAGTTCTATATCTAGTCATTCATATTAAGTTGAATATGTGTCCCCGTGATTGTCGAATTTTGTTGATCTATATGTTTATAAGTTGATAATTAAAAATTGACATGCATACAATCATGTTTTTGTTCCCTAAGGAAAGTTTACTATTGATATAATCTAAAAACCAACAAATATTTTTATAAACATAAAAATGTTCTTGAGCCCTAACCGGTTTGGCTCAATGGATAGTGTCGGCCTGCGGACTGAAGGGTCCCAGGTTCGATTCTGGTCAAGGGCATGTACCTTGGTTGCGGGCACATGCCCAGTGGGGAATGTGCAGGAGGCAGCTTAATCGATGTTTCTCTCTCATCGATGTTTCTAGCTCTCTATCCCTCTCCCTTCCTCTCTGTAAAAAATGAATAAAATATATATTTTTTAAAAAATGTTCTTGAGAGAAATTCAGGTTTTATTTTCTCCTGCTATATTTCAAAAGGTAAATCGAGAGAGATTAGAATCAAATATATCACTGGAAGTAAATGAAATCTGAAGTTTGCAAAATGTCAAAGCATTAGACAAATGAGAGCTCCTGAACAAAAGGTGCCAAAGCTTTATTATTCAAATGTAAGTAATGAATGAAATTTGGGAGTTTTTAGGGAAAATGATTTCCATCTCCATTTAGAGAAACTCTCAGAGCTTAATGGGAGTCAGGCTTCATGGTCTAACATTTGGCCTGGCACATTATAATAGGCGAAGGAAGCTATTCGGTGCACAGACAGATGAGCTGATTCATTTCTCCATCACTACATTACACAAGGTGGGCCGTTTTTCCTTCCCAGACTCACAGAGCAGCTTCCATCAGTGAGCTATTCTTCTAACCCATACTACAAAGTGGGGAGAGGGACAGTGGAATCCTTTACCTGTGTCTGAAGGCTGTTCAACCAGTGGAGGCTGTTCAACAAGTGGCGAAGCTGGTGAGGATGTCTTCCTTCGAACCAGGGTTAGGTGTACCACTTGCCCCGCGTTACGTAATACTTCAACAACATCCTGGTTGGCAAAACCCTGAATATTCACACCATCAACCTAAAAGACATTAAACAGGTTTCAAGTTAGCTACTATTTTAAATTCTGGCAAGGTAGAATCAAATTAAGCAATTCATTTTATTCCCAAAATAATTAGTTATTAGACCTAAGAAAGTATTTGAATAAGGATGCAAAATTAGTATAAAATACGCTGACAAACTTCCTGAGACAAGAAAACAAATCCAAACTTGTAGTCCTAAAATCACACATTTTAACTTAAGCCTAAGAGGTAAAGGGTCTCATTTTCTGATGCTATTCAAAATTCCAAGTGCCATAAAAATATTCAGGTGAATTAGGTAGCAGATCTCTACCTGCAAATATATAACCAGCTATGAACTTTTGTTTTGTTTTATGAAACTATGAAAATCTGATGCTTGTCAGAACTGTTATAATGGGATGGTTAAAGCAGAGGATTTGAAATTGAGAGCCTTATGTTGGAATGCCAACCCCAACAATGTATTGTTAACATACATACTCTGAACTTTAACTTCTTTCCTCTAAAAAAATGGGCATAATTTCTACTTCCCATGGTTGTCTGAGACTGCATGTAAAAATGCTGCATCTATTATCTTATCTAATAAAGATGGAATATGCAAATTGATCATCACAACAAATATGGCAGCACCCACAGCCAATAAGGAGGGAATATGCAAATTAATACAACAAAGATGTCAGCGGCCGGCCCAGAACAAAGGCAGGAGGCAGCGGCCAGAGTGAAGGCCTGGGTCCTGGTGCCGGAGGGAAACCAGTGCCAGCAGCCAGGGGAAGGAAGGCCTATTCTTGCATGAATCTTTGTGCATTGGGCCTCTAGTTAAATATATATCTGTATATATTATATTTTTCTTACCAATATAAAGTGACTCTTCACAGACATTTAAAAAAGAAAAATCAAGTTTAGGACCCATAAGAGTCCAAATTAATGAGATTTTACTGTAGTAACAAATTTAGTTTTTTAAAGTATTATGAAACTATATTAAGCTGTTCCCCTCTCATACATATTATAATAAAGATAACTTTTCCCCCCAACTTGATTCAATTCTAAACAGAGTGCAGTTACTTACAGCAATTATTTTGTCATTCACTTGAATTTGTCCATTGTGGTACGCAGCACTGCCAGGTATTACACTTTTCACATAAATCCCGGAAGCTTCCCCTAAGGTGCACAAAACATATGGAAAAAGGGAGAAAGCTCTAATTAGACCTTGATTGCAAGATTCATATCAAGAGGTTAATTAGCTAAAGGGCTGACAGAAGGCTTGATAAATACTATTTTGAACACCAGCAGAGAAACTGATGGATTATTTCAAACTGTCACCTTCACAAGTGAGCTGAATTTGAAATGATTTGACTGATGACTATTTCTGGAAAAATAATAGTAATGGAAACTTGCGGAAATGCACTCCAATATAAGCTGGAATTCAAAGAGCCCTCTTCTCTTGGTCTGTCACCCTTCTCAATGGACTTGGCATGGCCTTCAACGTTTTTCACCTGTACTATGACAAGATTCTCCTAACAAGTTTTCCTGACTATACATAGTTCACTGTTCATGTTAGCTTCCCCAAACACAGAAAAAAGAGAGGCACACACAGTCTTCAAAAACTAGAATAATCTCAGCAACATGAAATAATCCTCATATTATAAAATAAAATATTTAACCAGGAAATATGGCTATATAAAAATTACAGCTATGCAAAAAATATGCATGCCTCCAGGCAAGGACTTGGAGGGAAATTGGAAAAAGAAAACCCATAGCTCTGGATGATTTTATATTTTTATTTTTTTATATCAAATGAATTTAAAATATTATCTGCAGAACAAAAATAAGCACAATGGATTTCTATCACCTACATAACAAAAGAAAATTTCACAGAATCATAATCTGCCCCAAGCTGCTTCTTTTTTTAAACTTTATTTTACTTCATCCTTCCAACAAGACAAAACTTCAGACACACAAGACTCTTGATCTTCCACCAAAACACTAAATATTTTCTTGATTTTAGACCTTTTCTCGTTTCCTTTTTTTCTTCTTGTCAACCTCACCCCTTGTTTCAAGTCCTTCTCCTTTTCCATGTTTAGCACAAAAGCCTTTCTTTGCAAATTCTCCATTGCCTTCTGTCCAATTGACTCTTTTATCCACCATGATAGTTTGCTTGCATCTCTATTAAAACTTGTATTTCACTTATCATTGAATAATTGAGTTATTTACATGTTTGTCTCCCTGACAAGACTTTTATGTTCATTATTCTACCTCCTCCAGAACTAAGCAAAGTAACTGCTCAAAATTTCCAATGAATGGAATAAAGAGAATTATTTTGAAAAACTACATTGAGTTTTCAAATGTTCTAGTTTTTGGATTTACCACTGCCCATCCCCTCCAATCCCAAAAACATTTTGAGGGTAAAGAAGTCAAATGATCTTTTCTTCATTCAGTAACATAAACATTAATTTTTATCAGTTCCCTATCTGTTACTCACTTTCATTTTACTCTGCATATATAGTATGAGATTTGCAAGAAAACTTCAGATAATAAAGGTTCATAAGCCAAAAGTTTAGGAACCAAGCCATGATTTCTCTAACCAGGCAGCATAGTGAGAACTACTGACATAGTTTTTTAGCAACATTATTATAAAAGCGACACTTAGCTCTTTTGAAACTCATTTAAATTCTGAACCTAAAAAAGGTGGCACTTAGAAAAAGCTAGTTTTGAAAATAGTTATTTCATTAGGCTAAAATAGCACAAGGTGGTCTGACATGAATTTCATTCAGGACTTTGAATACGTTAGCACTTCTAATATTTCCACCTGCTATAAGTATATAAAATAATAACTTCAGAAAAATTAACTTTCTAATCTTGCTATTTTTTTAAAAACTAGAACATTTCATAACTCTGAATTTTCGTGTTACTAGAAGATATCTGTAAAAGGTTTATTTTTCCTTACTCTAATAATTTCCTTTAATAATAGAGTAATTCTTACAGTAAAGATTACCAAAACTTTGCATGTAGGAATTGAGGGAACATTATTATGAATATTTTAAAATATGTTTTTTTTATTGATTTAAGAGTAAGGGAGAGGGAGAGAGAGAAACATCGACGGCCGCCCCCTGCAGGCCTCCTACAGGGGATTGAGGCTGAAACCTGCGCACATGCCTTGACTGGCTACCCCTGAGAGTATTATTATTCAGAGAGACTTAGGCCATGTATTTATTCTTTTGGAGATCGAACCTGAAACTTTGACATATCGGGACAAAACTCTAACCAGTTGAGCTACCCAGCTATGTATTTATTCTTACAATGTAGTCCCTTTATATGAAAGGAAAAGAATCCTAATTGAAGTATTTGTTTTATCTTATTATTTTAGTAATTAAACATAATAGTAATACTTTTTGACATTTATAATATGAAACATATGCAATAGTCATTTTACTTTATCGCATGTAAAATGTCATAATATGTAAGAGTCACACTATTCAGAATATATCTATCTTAGCCAGTGCACTGAGAGCACTCTAGGAGTTAAAATTTGCAGGTATTTAATTTCGCTCTCTAGAAACATTAATATCCTTTACAACTATTTCCAAATATGAAATAGAAATGATTCATTTACCAGTATGAGCACTTCCAACATAGCCAACAATTCTAATCCCAAGACTCTGTCCATCTTTTTTAATGAGCTCAACATTGTAGGTTTCATAAAGAGAATTGTCCTGAAAAGAAAAAATAATTGTAATTATACACAATGTTTAGTCACATAATTGCGTTCATAATAAATTTGTGCATGGTTTGTCAAGTATTTTTTTAGCACCTATGATAGGCAGAATTTTAAGATGGTCCTGACTTTTGACCCCTGGTGTTATTTCTGTGTTTGTCACATTACATGGCAAGAGGGAGATTATCCAGGTGAGCCTAATCTAATCAAGCACCCTTCGAAAGCAGAGTTTTCTCCTGCTGGTGGCAGAAAGGGAAGTGAAAAAGATTTGAAGTATAAGGACTGGACTTGTGGTTTGAAGATGGAGTGGGTCATGTGAGAAGAAATACAGGGGCCTTAAAGATGCTCTTAGCTGACAGCCAGCAAAGAGACTTCAGTCCTACAACTTCAAAGAACTGCATTGTCAGCAATCTAAATAGGTTTGGAAATGGATTGTCCCAGAGCATCCAAATTTAGAGCCCAGCCAGCCCACACCTTGATTTTGGCCTTGTAAGAATCTAAGCGGACAGCTCAGCCAAGCCCATGCAGATTTCTGACCTATAGAACTGTGAACTAACAAAGGGTAGTTTCAAGCCACTAGGTTTGTGATTACCTGTTACAAAACAATAGAAAACTAATACAGCCAACTTGAAAAAAAAATTCAGGATTAATTTCTATGTGAAAGAAGTAAATGTAAAGAAAATTTTAGAAACAAATGGTAAGACTAATTTTTGTGCCCAGCCATGATGGCTCAGTGGTTGAGTCAACCTATGAACCAGGAGGTCACAGTTCAATTCCTGATCAGGGCACATGTCTGGGTTTTGGGCTCGATTCCCAGTAGGGGGCGTGCAGGAGGCAGCCGATCAATGATTCTCTCATCATTGATGTTTTTCTCTCTCTCTCTCCCTTCACCTCTAAAATCAATAAAAAAAAATTTAATGGCTAATTACTGTAATAGTCATTGTGAGCAAAAAATATTGACCTAAAACTTATTTTCATTACTTGTCTTCTAATTTCAGATATTTCTGTAAAAGAGTAAGGTATCTAAAAACATAATGCCTTGCTGTCAGTTCAAAACATTAAGAGTAGAAAGCAAACAACTGATTGCAACAAATTCTCACTTACCACAGTTACACTGCTCCCTCACTACAGAGGCAAATAACTTTACAGAAGACACCAAATGCCCCTTTAGATGAAGATGAAAAGTGGCTTTCCAACCTCCTTCTCACAATAATCACTCCTCTTTTTCTCTTCCTCCGTGCCTCTCCCTTTAAAAAACCATCTTTCCTTTTACCTAATTACCTTGTTGATTCAAAGCTTATAAGATAGTTGAAAGAGCTTGCAATGAACGAGGAAGACCTGAATTCTAATCCCAGCTCTGCCACCGACTCTTTATATGACCTTTAACAACTTATTTGGACTTCTGTTTCCTCATCTTTAAATGAATGGTAAGACCTATCTTTTAGAATTCTTGGGAGGAATTCAGATGACCTGAACAATTCCAGGTACTTGACAACAATTAATAATAAGGATTGTTATTATATAACTATAATGATTACTATTAATCATAATAAATATTATTATTAATGTTTACTCCTTTTGGCCAATTTGTTCCTATCAGTGACAACTGTCATACAATTGATCAGTTTTTAGTTTCCACTCCACCATCTGGATGTCTCCTCACCAATCTAACGAAATAGAAATGGCAAGAATTATTTCTCTCCAATTTACAGATGCGTAGCTGAGGCTCAGAGAGATGGAATGACTTAACTCTGAGAAACAGCAAAAATGAAAATCAAACTTGTCAATGTCTCCAAATTAGGCTCTTCTGCTGCTTCACTTGCGGGCATTGTGGCACTCCTCACACCAGCGTGGCATTTCAAGTAGAAGGTGTTTCTACTCTGACAATGTATCACATCCAGTACTTGATTTATGATGAAAGAATAATTTATGTACTCACAGAACTAGGGCTCCTGTTAGGCACAGCAGGCAGGGCAACAGGTAAGGCTTTAGGGGTCGGAGGGGTTACAGAAATTTCACCAATTGGGTCTCTTGCAACTAGCATCCTGACTGAATTCCCACAATTCCTCAGCACTTGTGCAACTTGCTCACTGGTCATTCCCTGCACATTTGTGCCACCAATCTTCAAGATGTGGTCTCCTGTCTGGAGTCTTCCATCCTTTAATCCAAGAAAGAAACAAAATTATTCTGAGAAATCAATTATCTAACTTCACTAGTTAATAGCAATTCATCAGACTTTGTGTTGTGGCAAAATGGCTGGCAAAGAAGACATCTAAAAATGCTGAATAATATATAATATTTTAAGTGAATGGTTGAATTGGCAACAGAGAAAAAGAAATCCTCGCAAAAAAGAAAAAAAAAGGAGGTGGGGGGGGGGGGGCAGGGGAGAGTTCAAAAGGAGGAGTAACCAGAATTCTAAAACAGGTATTTGCTTGAGGGTATCATTTCATGCCCAGTGGCCTAGAGCCAGGGTATTAATGGCCACATATGCAAGGAAGAGGTCAGAAATCCCTGGGCATCAAGAAAGGAAGGAGGTCAGATCAGAAGCATAAAGGTAGAAACTCTGAAGGCCAACAAGGTCAGTGGCATGTCTGAGGGACAGCAGGTGTCAGTGTGGCTGGAACAGAATGAGCAAAGAGCACATGAGTCAAAGAAGAGATGAGAGCATGGCCAGGGTCAGTCAGCAGTGTCGGGCATCTGCTCCAATAGAGTAGGAAGCGAACTTATTTGAGTGCTTTGAGCAGAGCAGTGATATTACCTGACTTAGTTTTAACAAGACCACTCAAGTCTATGTGCTAAAAATAAAACTATAGGAGAGGAAACAATAGAAACAGAGATACCAGTTAATAAAGCTATAATCTAGAGATAACCATAGCTTGGACTAGGTTAGCAGTTGGGGTGTTGAGAAGTGAGGTTCTAGATGTATTTTTAATGAATTGTCCACAGGCTCTCCTAAGCACGTTGTGGGGTGTGAAGGAAAAAAAATTGTCAGCCTAAGAACTGAAAAGACTCAGAGAAAAGAAATAGATGCAAGGAGGAAATAATTATGGGAAAAAGGATAAAAAATTGATGGATTTCTACTTTAAGCACTGGTAAGCTGATATTCTGTTATTATCAATGCAACAAATTTGAAATAAAACAACTACTTAAGAAAAAGTCAGTGGTCATGATGAAAAATAAGGGTAAAACAGCTTCTGTAAATCGAACCATCCTTGAACAGAATCACGGCCTGACCAAAGAATAAAGAATATGTCAAATAAGTGTTTTAATACTTGGCTTGGCCAAAGAAGGGCACTTCACCACAAGTCATATTTAGTCACTTCCTCGGCATTATTACTTTTCCTATTTTACCTCAACTCAACTTAAAATGATGGAGATAATTTGCATCTGTCACTGAAAGTCAAACATTTTCTTCTTCCAGAAAAACAGGTGTTCTAGGGAATTCATAAGTGTAAAAATAGTATTAGATTGATAGGAAAGATAACAAAATGACAGCTACCTTGTTTATGTCCAGCATCGCCAAATATTGCATTTAATTAATATTTTCTGATCAAGATGGACTTAATAGACATCTTCAGAACACTTCACCCCAAAGCCAGAGAATATACGTTCTTCTCAGGTGCTCATGGGACATATTCAAAAATAGACCACATATTGGGTCACAAGCAAAGTATCCCCAAATTCAAGAAGATTGAAATCATAAAAAGCGTCTTCGCAGACCACGATGGCATAATATTAGAAATAAACTACAATAAAAACAACCCAAAATACTCAAACACCTGGAAGCTGAATAGCATGCTATTAAATATTGATTGGGTTACCAATGAGATCAAAGAAGAAATTAAAAACATCCTGGAAACTAATGACAATGAAAACACAACAATCCAAAACCTATGGGATACATTGAAAGCAGTCCTGAGAGGGAAGTTTATAGCTCTACAGGCCTATCTCAAAAAACAAGAAAAAATGGTAGTAAATCATCTAACTCTACAACTCAAAGAATTAGAAAGAGAGCAACAAGAAAACCCCAGAGTGAGCAGAAGGAAGGAGATAATAAAGATTAGAGCAGAAATAAATGACATAGAGACCAAAAAAACAATACAGAAAATCAATGAAACCAAGAGCTGGTTCTTTGAAAGGATAAACAAGATTGATAAACCTCTAGCCAGACTCACCAAGAAGCAGAGAGAGAGGACCCAAATAAATAAAATCAGAAACGATAGAGGCGAAATAACAACAGACCCCACAGAAATACAAATGATTGTTAAAAAATACTATGGACAGCTTTACTCCAACAAACTAGACAACCTGGAGGAAATGGACAAATTCCTAGAAAAATACAGCATTCCAAAACTCAATCAGGAAGAATCTAAAAATCTCAACAGGCCAATAACTATGGAAGAAATTGAAGCAGTCATCAAAAAGCTTCCATCAAACAAAAGCCCAGGACCAGACGGCTTCACAGGGGAGTTTTACCAAACATTCAAGGAAGAACTAAAACCTATCCTCCTCAGACTACTACAAAAAATTCAAGAGGAAGGAACACTTCCAAGCTCATTCTATGAAGCCAGCATCACCCTAATACCAAAACCAGGTAAAGACAACACAATGAAAGAGAATTACAGGCCAATATCCCTCATGAACATAGATGCCAAAATCCTCAACAAAATCTTAGCAAATCGGATCCAGCAGTACATCAGAAAGATCATACACCATGACCAAGTAGGATTTATCCCAGGGATGCAAGGATGGTACAATATCCGCAAATCAATAAACGTGATACATCACATAAACAAATTGAAAGAAAAAAACCACATGGTCATATCAATTGATGCAGAAAAAGCATTTGACAAAATTCAACACCCATTTTTGATAAAAACTCTCAGCAAGGTGGGAGTAGAAGGATCATACCTCAACATAATAAAAGCCATATATGACAGGCCCACAGCCAGCATCATACTCAACGGACAAAAACTAACACCATTTCCCCTAAGAACAGGAACAAGACAGGGATGCCCCCTCTCACCACTCCTGTTCAACATAGTACTGGAAGTGTTAGCCATTGCAATTCGGCAAGAAGAAGAAATAAAAGGCATCCAAATTGGAAAAGAGGAAGTAAAACTGTCCTTATTTGCAGACGACATGATATTATACATACAAAACCCTAGAGATTCCATCAAAAAGCTACTAGACTTAATACATGAATTTGGCAATGTAGCAGGATACAAAATTAACCCCAAGAAATCTGAGGCATTTCTATACACCAATAGTGAACTTTCAGAAAGAGAGATTATCAAAACAATCCCGTTTACCATTGCACCGAAAAAACTAAGCTACCTAGGAATAAACTTAACTAAAGAGGTAAAAGACCTCTACTCAGAAAACTACAGGACGTTGAAAAAAGACATAGAGGAAGACATAAACAGATGGAAGAACATACCGTGTTCATGGATTGGTAGAATCAACATCATCAAAATGTCCATACTACCCAAAACAATCTATAAATTCAACGCACTTCCCATTAAAGTACCAACAGCATACTTCAGAGATCTAGAACGAACTTTCCAAAAATTCATCTGGAATAAAAAAAGACCCCGAATAGCTGCAGCAATCCTGAAAAAGAACAAAGTAGGTGGGATCTCAATACCAGATATCAAGTTGTATTACAAAGCCACTGTTCTCAAAACTGCCTGGTACTGGCACAAGAATAGGCATACAGATCAATGGAATAGAATAGAGAGCCCAGAAATCGGCCCGAACCAATATGCTCAATTAATATTTGACAAAGGAGGCAAGAACATACAATGGAGCCAAGATAGTCTCTTCAATAAATGGTGTTGGGAAAATTGGACAGATATATGCAAGAAAATGAAACTAGACCACCAACTTACACCATATACAAAAATAAACTCAAAATGGATAAAGGACTTAAATGTACGACAGGATACCATAAAAATTCTAGAAGAATCCAAAGGCAAGAAAATCTCAGACATATGCCGAAGCAATTTCTTCACTGATACAGCTCCTAGGGCACTTGAAACTAAAGAAAAAATGAACGAATGGGACTACATCAAAATAAAAAGCTTCTGCACAGCAAAAGAAACCATCAACAAAACAACGAGAAAACCCACTGTGTGGGAAAACATATTTGCCAATGACATATCTGATAAGGGCCTAATCTCCAAAATTTATAGGGAACTCATACAACTTAACAAAAGAAAGATAAACAATCCAATCAAAAAATGGGCAAAGGACCTAAATAGACACCTTTCAAAAGAGGACATCCAGAAAGCCAAGAGACATATGAAAACATGCTCAAAGTCACTAATCATCCGAGAGATGCAAATCAAAACAGCAATGAGGTACCATCTCACACCTGTCAGACTGGCTATCATCAACAAATCAACAAACGACAAGTGCTGGAGAGGATGTGGAGAAAAAGGAACACTTGTGCACTGCTGGTGGGAATGCAGACTGGTGCAGCCACTATGGAAGACAGTATGGAGTTTCCTTAAAAAACTGAAAATGGAACTCCCATTTGACCCTGTGATCCCACTTCTAGGAATATATCCCAAGAAACCAGAAACACCAATCAGAAAGGATATATGCACCCCTATGTTCATAGCAGCACAATTCACCATAGCTAAGATCTGGAAACAGCCTAAGTGCCCATCAGTAGATGAATGGATTAGAAAACTGTGGTACATCTACACGATGGAATACTATGCTGCTGTAAAAAGGAAGGAACTCTTACCATTTGCAACGTCATGGATGGAACTGGAGAGCATTATGCTAAGTGAAATAAGCCAGTCAATAAAGGAAAAATACCACATAATCTCACTCATTCGTGGACAATAGAGACCATTATAAACTTTTGAACAATAATAGATACAGAGGCAGAGCTGCCTCAAACAGATTGTCGAGCTGCAGCGGGAAGGCCGGGGAGGGTTGGGGGGCAGGAGGTAGGGGGGTAAGAGATCAACTAAAGGACTTGTATGCATGCATATAAGCATAACCAATGGACATAAGACACTGGGTGATAGGGGAGGCTAGGGGACTGTCTAGGGCGGGGGGATAAAATGGATACATATGTAATACCCTTTGTAATACTTTAAGCAATAAAAAAAAAAAAAAAAAAAAATATTTTCTGATCAGCATTCTCCCTCCATAACCTGTCTATGTGTAAGAAAACTAAAAGGCATTAGAGCCCTTTCTGTTATTTTAAGAGAAGTCTTAAATCAATGATAACTAATAAATTGCTATGCCAAGATTCAAAGTGTACCCTAATCAAACAACAAAAATATTTATTAACCCATAGATTGTTTTCAAAAGAGAAAAAACATGATGCATATAGGCAAAGATAGTATGGGAGGCATAAATATTAAAAGAGCTGACATAACTGGGTACCACATTATTATAGTGAAAGCACTAACATATCACTTAGAGTTTTTAAAATATACTTTAATCCAATTTAGCAGTTATTGGCATGTGTGTGTGTGTGTGTGTGTGTGTGTGTGTGTGTGTGTGTGTGTAACTTTGCATTTTAAGTTTGGCTATTGTTAATAATAACTTCAATTCAAAAAATATTTGAAAACCTATGCCCTGGCTGGGTGGCTCAGTTAGTTGGAGCATCATCCCATTCACCAATAGGTTGCAGGTTCCATTCCTGGACAGGGCACATATCTAGGTTGGGGGTTCGATCCCTGGTTGGGAAGTATAAGGGAGGTAACCAATCAATGTTTCTCTCTCACAATGATGTTTCTGTCTCTCTCCCCCACTTCCTCCCTAAAATAAAAAAAATAAACAAAAATATTTGAAAACTAAAGGAATTCAGGCCTGCTCTATAAAAGAAATAAAGAAATCAAATCTGTTTCTTCAAAAACTAAAAAATAGCACCAAATAATTCCACAACTCAAAAAATAAAATCATTACTGCTTTTGATTCAAGGCTGCTTTTTATCACTGGTCTTTAACCAAAAGGCAACGTGTCATTGACAGAAAGTAGTGACCCTATAAAATAAAATACTCTTTCCCCTAAGGAATTAAAGAAAGGTACTAAATCTAAGTATATCTTTCCTACCCTAGTCAAATTCCCAGAGCCCTCATCCACTGATTTTTTAAGGATAAAGAAATATCTGTTTATAGACTCACTCAAACAAAATGGCTTGGGAATAACCAGCTGTTTAGTGGCCTCAAGCTGGCCTTTGCTCATTCTAGACTGAAAATTCCTCATGGGCCACACCCACCCTCCAAGTCCTTGCTTGGTAATATTTTCCTAGTATTAAGTTTACTAGATAGTTATTATGACTCATACTATAATTGCCGCATACCAAAGAGTCAATAATTCATGACAACTTTTAAAGGGGCTGAGTTGTAAGAGTCCTCTTGTGGAGACAAGGGGGTAACTCAGTGTCCCTGATTGCCTAGAATTACTGCAGACCACATGAAAGAGATTTCTGCAAAACAAAGTTGTTTTACACTGCCCATTAGAAACTTTTTTTTTTTCGGTGCCCTTGGCCGGAATCCAACCTTGGACCCTTCAGTCCGCAGGCTGACGCTCTATCCACTAAGACAAGCTGGCTAGGGCAGAAACTTTTTTTAAGAAAAACTTCCAGCTGCTAAAAATTTTTTAAATTTTTGCCATAACTGAAGAGAATTCTTGCAAGATCTGTGCTTCAGGTACCGTGGATTTTTGAGTGTCTTACAGGAAGTTGTTACTTCTTTCAGCTCCTCTTACATGATACTATACATATACTTTCCTTATCTATAGAATCGGCCCTGATTACATTGATAGGTTATTGTAGATAGATTCCAATAAATGCTTCTAAATTCTTATGAATCAATATTTTTCCATTTCATTTACTTTATAATATTCAAGGCAGTAGACAGAAGGTCAAGTAAGGGCACTGGAGTCAGGCACACCCAAGTTCAATCCTGGCTCTACTTTGATCAAGCTGTGTGGCCAGAGGTCAATTCTAAATCTCAGCTCCCTCTTAAACAAAATGGGAATAAATTCCTTTCCCATTGAGTTGTGAGCATTACACTCAATACTATATATAAAATATTTAGGCTAGTACCTTGCTTACAGCAAAGCAAGTCCTCAAATGCATCCAATTCTGATGCCTCTTCAGGCCACGGTAACCTCAGTTCAGTGTTCTTTGTTGCACCCTCTCAACTCTATATCCTTTTTTAACTACACATATTGACTTATATGTACACAAAATGAAACATAAGGGTCTGTTTTATGAAACCCTTTGAAATAAAAAATACTGACTTCTTTTTCTAACTTTCTGTCATACAATTTTATATTCTTTGAGAAAAAGTGGTAGTTATTAATCCCTTCAGCAGAATGTAGGTATGTCTTTAAGGTCAATCTTGATCACATCTGAACTAATGACCTAAGACATCCATATTCCCTTACCATGAAGGTTGCATATTCAGTACGTTTTAATTAAAAGCAATATTCCATTTAATTTTTTTAAAGCTGTGATCAGGCTACATCAGCAACAACTTGTAAAGACTTAGCAACAATGCAGAGTTGGTTGAAGAGATTCTACCTGACATTAGCTGAGGTGAATGGAAGAGAGAAGTGAATACTGCTGTTTGGGTCTCACCATAGTCCCTACAGGAAAGAGCCAAGAATCTGTTGTGCCTACAGCTGGCTATATTTATTCCCTGATGATACGTAGGTATGACCGTGCCCGGACAGGTGCACATCAGGAAAAACAAAAACATTAAGGTCAACTTTGAATAAATAGATTTAAGAAGTAAAGCGCAGGCTTCAGAGTTAAACAGTTGTGGGCTCAATCTTGACCTTGTCATTTTCCAGTTAGGTAGCCTTGGGCAATTTCTTAAGTTCCCATATCTATAATTTGGGAATAAGATTTATGACTGTGTTAAGAATTGTATGAGAATAACTCTTAAAAACAATGTCTGGCATAAACACTTGCTTCTCCATTAGGACTCTGAGAGGCACACCCCTACCCCCTCCTTGATGACCTAAAACAGTGACAATCCCTTCCAGTAAGGGTGAAAAATCAGACCTGGGCTTTTCCCAACAGTGTCTCAAAGGGATTAATTTGGGAAACTCTGCACATTATACTCTCCTTGTGAAAATTCATAACACACATTAGTATATTAAAAGCTCAGAAAATTCTTACAGTAAGGAACCTATTTGATTGTATTTAACTTGGTGTTTTCTAAATTTAATTGACCCTTTGTTTTCCACAATAACCGCTCCACTTTGCATCTTGAAAAATGTTACTCCAGCAACCAAGCCTATTACACTGGCAAAGAGGGAGGGAAGGATATGAGAATAGATTTCAAAATACTCCACAATTTCTCATTCCTTTCTAAGTTACAAAAAATCCTCAAAGATGACTGTTTTGTGCCACGGCTGTGTTTTAAGGACCCACAAAATGACCATTCTCAACCTTTTTGGTCTCAGAACCCCTCTGTACTCTTAAAAACTATTAAGGACGCCCTGGCCAGATTGCTAAGTGGCTAGTGTCAGCTCATGGACTGAAGGATCTCGGGTTCCGTTCCTGGTCAGGGCACATGCCTGGGCTACTGGCTCGATCCTTAGTGTGGGGCGTGCAGGAGGCAGACTATCAATGATTCTCTCATCATTGATGTTTCTATCACTCTCTCCCTCTCCCTTCCTCTCTGAGATCAATACAAACACACAAACAAAAGCAACTGAGGTTTCCTGGAGAAGAAATTCTGCTGAAAGAGCATAACAGAAAACCTGCTAACCTCCCTACAAATTTCAAAGTTCAGACTGAACATCAAATCTTGCCTGAGTTTCCAGCCGACTAGCCTGACTTACAGATTTTAGACTTGCCAGCATACATATGTCAAAATTTAATAAAATGTAGACTTTATGTATGTGCAATTTATTATGTATCAATTATACCGCAAATATTACTCAGAAACTCGAAGAGCTTTTTGATATCTCTCCCTCGATATCTGTTAATATCTATTGAATTAGAAAATAGTGCTTTGATTTTATATATTTAACACATTAATATATATGATATTGGTGTATATATTTTTTATTCTTTAAAAAGCTATATAAAACTAGTGAGAAGAGTGGTGTTTTAAATTATTTTTGCAAATCTCTTCAATGTCTGGCTTAAAAGAAGACAGCTGAATTTTCATATCTGCTTCAGCTTTCAATATGTTACAATATGTTGTTTTGGTTGAGGTATATAAAAAAATCTGGTTTCAATCAAATACATAGTTAGAAAATGGAGAAGTGTTTTAATAGCCTTTTCAACCCATTCTTCTTTGATAATACAGCAGAACTCCACAAGTGGTGGTTTCTTAAAGAACAGTTGCCATGTAGAATCAGAAAATACGTCCAAGAAACCTTCAAACAGTTTCATTCATATCTACTGATCTATCTTGAATGGATCTTTTACCTATATATTATTTTGTCATATCACACATTGGTCTTTAGAAAATACTGATTCACAGAGCTATGAAGACCTTGCAAATAGTGACATGTTTAATTACAAAATATTAATATCACCAACAATCTAATCAGAACTCTTTAAATATGGAAAACATTCAAGCACACAGTAAAGCACAAATTTTCCAAAATTCTAACTCGTTTGGAAGTTCAAATTTCATAATCATTAATAAATGCTCTCAGTTGTTTTCCTTGAAATAACAGGCTCACTTCATTCATTTTCAAGAAAATATCTGTCAAATACCCAAGTCTGAATGATCATAATTTTTCTGTCAGATATTCTTTCAAAAAATGAAAATACTGTTCCAGGGTGGTTCCCAGAGGCAGCAGGGCGGGGGGAGACAAAATGGGTGAAGGAGATCAAAAGGTACAAATTTCCAGCTACAAAATATAATATATAGCATAGTGATTCTAATTAATAATATTGTACTATATATTTCAAAGTTGCTAAGAGAATAGATTTTATTTTTTTATATATTTTATTTTTAAAAAATTCTTTATTGTTGAAAATATTACATATGTCTTCTTTTCCCCCCATTGACTTCTCCCCGCCCGCTCCCGCCACCCAGCACATGCCCTCGGCCCCGCTAGTGTCTGTGTCCATTAGTTATGCTTATATGCATGCATACAAGTCCTTTGGTTGATCTCTTAAAACTTCTCTTCATAAGGAAAAAAACTATATATGGTAATGGATAACTTATTGTGGTGATCATTTCACAACACATATAAATATTAAATTATTACATTGTACACCTGAAACTATACAATGTTGAATGTTAATTACATCTCAAATTTTTTAATAGGGGCCAAAATTTTAAAATAAAACAAAATTTAAAGATTAAAAGGCTGTTTAATATTTAAAAAGTGGATACTATGTCTTACAAATGTTTTTAAGGCAAAACAACCATCATACTCCAATATATGGCAGAAGTGCTGTATGGTACATCCCATTTTGTCACACAATATTAAAAACATGTGCACTTAAAGGTTAAAATGTACAAAATTAATAATTGCTATTGCACTTTCTTAAGTGAAACTGGCCTTTTTTTTTTCTTTTTTGCTGCAAGTACAGTTCGATGCCACTGCCTGTTTCACACTAAGGAACCAGCAGTTTCAGTCTGCCACTGCTTTTGTATCATCAGTGCAAATTTCAACATGGTGAAAGAGCTAATACTAATAGCATCTTAGTATTAATAGCTGGTGTTGCTCAGTGATTAAGGACATTGGCCTGCACACCAAAGGGTCATGAGTTCGATTCCCAGCAGGGCATGTGTGGAGGCAACTCATCGATGTGTCTGTCACATCAATGTTTCTCTCTCTCTCCCTTTTACTCCCTCCCCCGTTACACTCTCCCTAAAAATCAATGGAAAAAAATATCCTCTGGTGAGGATTAACAGCAAAAAAAAAAAATAAAAAAAAATTGCTTTGATCTTGTTGACCCTCTGCAAGACACTCAGTGACCTTGACAGGTCTCTGCTCTAAATAAATGCAGGTAGATTCTAAGAGTATAATAGAAATATTAGTAGCTCCACAATTAGTACAACATGGGGAGCAAGCTGGCTTAGAAATGGGGAACGGCTGAATTTGCCTCAAACTGCATTTGCATAGCAAGTTTATTTTTATATATGTTTATTAGAAGGGATAAATGTGTATATAACTGTAATTTAATCAGTGAAATGTACATATTATTGTGATTATGATGAACATTCTATACAATATAGGCTCATTATTAAGTGGCGTCATAACCAAATTTCTAAGTTCATTTCCAAAAACTAAAGGTTTTTAAAAATATATTTAATATTTTCTTCAATGTAAAACTAAGCAGAAACAGCTGGTAAGTTTTTAAAAGGCCCACTTTCAGTTCAAACAGTGCTAAATAATAAAGTGTAGTCCTTTGTTTGACAATGCCAAAATTTTTTAATTCAAGTAAAATTTACCGCATAAATTGAGACAACTATTTATAATCACTGTACCTTCTGATTGTAACCCATGTTATAAAGTTATATTTCAAGCCATACAATTTAAATTATATAAAACCAAAATAAAAACAAAAAAGATCAACTTACCCGGTCTGCTAATCCTCCGGGAACTATAGTCCTCACAACCACACCACTTGATTTCCCTCCAACTATTCCAAAACCTAACCCAGAGCCATCATTAATGAGCTCAACATCTTCGATATGGCCCCAACGAATCTACAAATTAATAGCAAGAGCCAAAGTGTTAGTAAAACACACAGATTCTTAGCTTCCCGGTACAGTAATTACTAATGTAACAGATATACAGCAAACTAAACATTCATACAAGTAATCAAGACAATTTTCTAGAGGCTAAGAGGTATGTAAAGATCATCATATGATCCCTGCCCTTAAGGATTTCATAATCCAGTAGAGAGACAAACTAAAATATAAATAATTAAAATACAAGACAGAATATCGGGTCACAGACACTGTAGCTCTAGAACCGAAACATCCAGTTCCTCAGTCTATGCCCAGGATCTAGCAGTGTCCAGCGGATAGAAGGAACATATATATGTTTATCTGAATTGAAAAAGAATCACAAAGTATTATAAGGATTGGGGGGAAGTGGTGCAGACAAGTCAAATCTAATCAAGAATTATGGAAAGCTTCAAGGAAAAGGTGGCATTTTAATTGCACTACTGAGAAAAAAAGACATTCAAGCAAAAAAGAAAATGTAAGGGCAAGCTGGGCTTGAATAAGCAAGTGGGAATAATTGGAGTTTTTAGAAGAAGGAATGACAAGAACAAAGCAGTGGTTTAGGAAGATTAATCTGGCAGCAATGTGAAGTAGGAAATGATGAGAAGGACACAAGACAATAAGACTAATTTAATAAACTCCTATGAGGAAGAGGAAAGGTAGGCCCAACTGAAGATATTAGCATTAGGATTATACAAATCAGACTAAGAGACATGACATTTCCCCTCTAATTAGCAGGCTTTCATCAGAAATATACATCAAGTTCCCATAAATCAACTGCAGAAGAAAATTCTCCCTCTCAAGATCCATAGGGCATACTTATCACTTAGTTTTTCTATTATAGGTAAAGTGGAAAGTTACTATGCAATGTGAAAATAACAAGGGATATTGGGAATATTTAATAACTTCATGCCTGAAACAATATCTAGTACCTGGGATATAACAAAATTTGCTAAAATATGCATAAAAATATGCTTGAATTAATAGCAGCTGGTATTCATAAAGTATATACTAGGTACTGTGCTTAGCTCTCCACTTGCAATCTCATTTAATCTTCCCAATACCACTATGAAGCAGATGCTGTTATTAGTTCCAAGTAACAGATGAAGAAACTGAGGTATAGAGAGGTCAAGAAATGTGCCCAGTATGACACAGCCAGGAAGTAAAGAACTGGACTTGAACTCACTTTAACCTGACCCAGAGCCCCTATTCTTAACCACCACGCTAAGCAATTTCCCATTTGGTTCATTCTGTTATTATGTAAATTGTGCTATATAAATTTAACTGATTACAACAGGGAAATGTCTATACATTAATATGTGTTGTGACCTTGTACTGTACCCAGTCTATTTTTTCTTTTGTACCAATGGATGAATATTAAATAAATCAGCTAGCACTTAGTGTTATAAGAAAATAAGATTTATTAGCTTGCATTCTGAAGATGCAGGCCAAAATCTGTAAAATACTATTAAGCAAGTTTAAAGATTCCCAAAAGAGACATAATTTTATTCTTTTGAACTGTTTTCATCCTTACATGAAAAAAAAAGAAAAACTTCTACCATTGTGCAGTATCAATAATCTAGTTATAAACACCCAATGTAATTTACAGAAATGTTTGTGAAATAAATAACCAAATCTTAAGATACTCAATAATAAATCTCTAATAAAAACTCTCAGCTTAATTAATTAACTGGCTATAACAACAAGGAACACAAGACTCTTTCCATTACCAAATAAATTATACCTACTATTAAATTTGCCCTCTATAGTTAAAAAAATAATCTTATATAAGGAGAATCACAGGACATTTAAAAAATAAAACAAAATAAAAACCCTCCATAAAGTATCTTATTTACTATGCTAATGCTGCATTGGAAGTATGATCACCTTTCTTAAACTATGACAAGTCAAATGACACCTTCCACGGGTGTGAAAAGCAACGGCATAATTCAAAAGTAAGTATTTTTCCAAATTTGCAACTCACTGTTTCTGGCAGAATTGTATCAGTTAGGCTGGTACTGCTTTTTGTGTAGACTGGTTGCCTGGCCACAACCAGACTCAAACATCCAGTGGTTTGTTGTAACAATGCAATTGCTTGCTGATGGGAAATGTTCTGATCCAGTGGAGTATGATTAATAGCCAATATTTGATCATTTTCCTTTAGCCTTTGATCCCTTGGTGAAATAAAAGAAAATTTTGTTTTAAGTGATATAAGATCCTGACTTTAAAAAGTCTATTATTCAAGATAAACAGGTTTTTTAATGGTTCTACTTCACTTAGTACATATATTCAAATTATTTAATTATATAATGGAGCTTTTTAGAGTGCTTTTCTTTAAAGCATTTATTAGCCCATTAACCAACTTAGTAATACATCTCAACACACATACATTTTAAAAGCTATCTGGCTAGAAAAATAAGCAAAAACAATACATAAGGCTTCACTGCCAAGGTTTTGCAAGTATAGACCCTTAACTGCATGAACCCTGTACTCCTGAACCCTGTCCAATCTGCCTTCAACATCTACCACACTGGGAAACTACATTCTCAAATTCATCAATAACCTCTTCTCTAGCAGTACAATGAAGTAAGTACATTGGGGCCTTGACTTACGAGTGTCCCGACTAACGAGTTTTTCGAGATACGAGCCGTCTCTCAGCCGATTTTTTGCTTTGAGTTGCGAGCTAAAATTCGGGGTTACGAGACAGCTTCAGATATCCCACCGCCAGTTGGCGCAGTGAACGCCACAACATCAGCCCAGCATCACGTGTCTCACTCGTTCACTTTTTGATTTGACATAGG